>NC_060173.1:75298852-75446352 GCF_021184085.1 Oncorhynchus gorbuscha
TGATAATGTTAAGATAACTTATGACAATCTTTTAAAAAGCATCGTATATATATCATATAAAAAGGGGGACTACAATTGTGGTCATTCCCCTTAAAAGCTATGTGGTGGGATCTTAAACTAGCACAGAATGCCACTATAAACCTGAGTTTAGTTAGTGCTCGAACTGGGTGAGTGTCAGGATTGGGGACAATACCATATCAATTCAGACAGTAAACCAAATTCCAAATCCATATTCTCCAATTCCCAATTGAAAAGCATTGACAATAATTGAAATCTTAGTGTCCTTCCTGAATTGACCGGGATTGAAATTGAATTCGCCCCAACCCTGGTTTGTGTTGTGAGGGTGTCTCACCTCGGTGTAGGCCTGGGTCACTTGTTCGTAGAGGGTCTGGTGGTGGTGGATGGCCAGCTCCAGGTCCTGCATATCCGAGGGCAGTCCCCCCTCACTACACATCTTACACCAGGCCTCCACCCCAGCCAGGAACTGTATGAACACAGCCCAAAAAGACACATTCACACAACAGAACAGAGACAGATAGATCAATCAACAGAGCCCGGGGATAAATTTCATAGACAGAGGCCGGCAGGGAGGGAGGAAGGGAGGTAGGGAAGCATGGAGAGAGGAAGGGAGGTAGGGAAGCATGGAGGGAGGAAGGGAGGTAGGGAAGCATGGAGGGAGGAAGGGAAGCATGGAGGGAGGTAGGGAAACAGGGAGGGAGGTAGGGAAGGGAGGTAGGGAAGCATGGAGGGAGGAAGGGAGGTAGGGAAGCAGGGAGGGAGGGAATCATGGAGGGAGGAAGGGAGGGAGGAAGGGAGGTAGGGAAGCATGGAGAGAGGAAGGGAGGTAGGGAAGCATGGAGGGAGGAAGGGAGGTAGGGAAGCATGGAGGGAGGTAGGGAAACAGGGAGGGAGGAAGGGAGGTAGGGAAGCATGGAGGGAGGAAGGGAGGTAGGGAAGCAGGGAGGGAGGGAATCATGGAGGGAGGAAGGGAGGGAGGGAAGCAGGGAGGGAGGGAAGCATGGAGGGAGGAAGGGAGGTAGGGAAGCAGGGAGGGAGGGAAGCATGGAGGGAGGAAGGGAGGGAGGAAAGCATGGAGGGAGGAAGGGAGGTAGGGAAGCAGGGAGGGAGGGAAGCATGGAGGGAGGAAGGGAGGTAGGGAAGCAGGGAGGGAGGGAAGCATGGAGGGAGGAAGGGAGGGAGGTAAGCATGGAGGGGGGGAAGCATGGAGGGAGGAAGGGAGGTAGGGAAGCAGGGAGGGAGGGAAGCATGGAGGGATAAAGGGAGGTAGGGAAGCAGGGAGGGAGGAAGGGAGGGAGGTAGGGAAGCAGGGAGGGAGGGAAGCATGGAGGGAAGAAGGGAGGGAGGGAAGCTTGGAGGGAGGAAGGGAGGTAGGGAAGCATGGAGGGAGGAAGTGAGGTAGGGAAGCAGGGAGGGAGGGAAGCATGGAGGGAGGAAGGGAGGTAGGGAAGCAGACAGGCAAGCAGACCCTCTTTACGAGAGGCTGAGGAAACCCTGGACCCCGCCTGCCTGCCTGTCTGGCTCTCTGTAAAGCAGAAAAATCTACAGCCGACAGGCACACCTGTAGCCCCAAACAATCTGCATCATAGCAGCTGCTGCCAAGGCAACGCAGGTCTATCTGCCAAGGCAACAGCCAGAGAAATACAGGACAACATTGACACTACAATCTCTCTCAGACGGCCTGTGGGCTGGAAGGATGGTCAAAGCGTTGATGCAACGCTTGAATTGTCATGCAAATCCCCCTTTGATGTCAGTACATGTTTTACATAAATGTCTGCGTTACGTGCTCAGACTTCAAGTTAGGTAGAATTCAGGGCTATGTGACTGAGTGACAACAGTATGAGGGTTGCAGCCCGTAGGCCTACTGTCTACTGCCAACCTGTTCCGACTTCTGGTGGAAGACGGCCGACATGGCCAGGATGGTGCTGCGTTCATCCAGGGCGGCGGCGAAGCTCTTCCACTCCTGGTCCAGCTGGGCCGAGATCTGTTTGATCTGCTGCGAGGCGTAGTGGCCCGCCTCCGACAGCCGCGACGCCACCGACATGATCCGATTGATGTTCACATAGGCATTCTGCACCGAGGGAGGGAGGGACACACATAGAGAAGACATCATATATTATGGGAAAGATCCAGGGTCTATATCAGGGTTATTCAACTTGTACCCGATGAGGTCCGGAGCTGGTTTTCCATTCTACCTGATAATTAATTGCCAGAGTTGAGTTTGAGGGGTCAATATAATTTAATTCAGGATCTATTTAATTTAATTCAGGATATATTGAATTAAATTCAGGATATTGTTTTTAATTGAATTCAGGATCTATTTGCTCCTTATAGCCCTGCGACCAACCATCAAACAGGCAAAGCATCAATACAGAGCTAAGATTGAACACCGGCTCCGACGCTCGTCTTATGTGGCAGGGCTTGCAAACTATTACAGACTGCAAAGGGAAGCACAGCCACGAGCCTACCAGACGAGCTAAACCACTTCTATGCTCGCTTCGAGGCAAGCAACACTGAGGCATGCATGAGAGCATCCGCTGTTCCGGACGACTGTGTGATCACGCTCTCCGTAGCTGACATGAGTAAGATCTTTAAACAGGTCAACATACACAAGGCTGCAGGGCCAGATGGATTACCAGGACATGTGCAGACCAACTGGCAGGTGTCTTCACAAACATTTTCAACATGCCCCTGATTGAGTCTGTAATACCAACATGTTTCAAGCAGACCACCATAGTCCCCAAGAACACAAAGGCAACCTGCCTAAATGAGTAGCACTCACGTCCGTAGCCATGAAGTGCTTTGAAAGGTTGGTGAGGGCTCACATCAACATCATTATCCCAGAAACCCTAGACCCACTCCAATTTACATACTGCCCAAACAGATCCACAGATGATGCAATCTCTATTGCACTCCATGCTGACCTTTCCCACCTGGACAAAAGCAACACTTATGTGAGAATACTATTCATTGAGTACAGCTCAGCGTTCAACACCACAGTACCCTCAAAGCTTATCACTAAGCTAAGGATCCTGGGACTAAACACCTCCCTCTGCAACTGGATCCTGGGCTTCCTGATGGGCCGCCCCAAGGTGGTGAGGGTAGGTAGCAACACATCTGCCACGCTGATCCTCAACACTGGAGCTCCCCAAGGGTGCATACTCAGTCCCGTCCTCTACTCCCTGTTCATCCACGACTGCATGGCCAGGCATGAATCCAACACCATCATTAAGTTTGCAGACGACACAACAGTGTCACCGACAACGACGAGACAACCTATATTGAGGAGGTCAGAGACCTGGCCGGGTGGTGCCAGAATAACAACCTATCCCTCAACGTAAACAAAACTAAGGAGATGATTGTGGACGACAGGAAAAGGAGGACCGAGCATGCCCCCATTCTCATCGATGGGGCTGTAGTGGAGCAGGTTGAGAGCTTCAAGTTCCTTGGTGTCCACATCATCCAACAAACTAGAATGGTCCAAACACACCAAGACAGTCGTGAAGAGGGTACGACAAAGCCTATCCCCCTCAGGAAACTAAAGAATTTGGCATGGGTCCTGAGATCCTCAAAAGGTTCTACAGCTGCAACATCAAGAGCATCCTGCCTGACTGGTTGCATCACTGCCTGGTACTGCAATTGCTCGGCCTCTGACTGCAAGGCACTACAGAGGGTAGTGTGTACGGCCCAGTACATCACTGAGGCTAAGCTGCCTGCCATCCAGGACCTCTACACCAGGCGGTGTCAGAGGAAGGCAAAGACCCCAGCCATCCCAGTCATAGACTGTTCTCTCTACTACCGCATGGCAAGGGGTACCGGAGTGCCAAGTCTAGGACAAAAAGGCTTCTCAACAGTTTTTACCCCTAAGCCATAAGACTCCTGAACAGGTAATCAAATGGCTACCCGGACTATTTGCATTGTGTGCCCCTCCCAACCCCTCTTTTTTACGCTGCTGCTACTCTCTGTTTATCATATAAGCAAAGTCACTTTAACTATACATTCACGTACATACTACCTCAATTGGGCCGACCAACCAGTGCTCCCGCACATTGGCTAACCGGGCTATCTGCATTGTGTCCCGCCACCCACCAACACCTCTTTTATGCTACTGCTACTCTCTGTTCATCATGTATGCATAGTCACTTTAACCATATTTACATGTACACACTACCTCAACTCAGCCTGACTAACCGGTGTCTGTACGAAGCCTCACAACTTTTATAGCCTCGCTACTGTATATAGCCTGGCTTTTTACTGTTGTTTTATTTCTTTACTTACCTATTGTTCACCTAATACCTACTATCGCTTATTAGCCAATCAATCAATGCTACAGAGATACTGTATGACCTGTGAGCCAGTCCGGCATGAAATTATGGTGTAGAGCTTAGCGACAACAAGCGTGACAGATTTCTGCAGCTTTGACTGAATCGCTCAATCTCTGGCAGGCCACCCCTGATGTCTTTGACACACAAACAGGTAGACAGACATGTACATCCTCTGTGCTGCCATCTGGCTCTGTAGTCCACAAAACCCACCCACCCATCCCTCCACTATGGGAGTTCAATCATCTCTGGCCGCTTTAGGCCCAACCATTTATCAGCTTCACATGATGCCACCTTGGGCTTTATTTACCGCAAACCTGATTAGAACCGGTAATGAAGGCATGAAAAACAAACAGCTTAAAGCAGGGCTTCAGTGAACTACGTTCAGACATGGTAGCTACATGCTGGACACGCTGAGCCAAGACACGTCAAAACATAATAACAGCATGATTTAGGAGTCTGTATGAGCAGAGAGAGAGAGAGAGAGAGAGAGAGAGAGAGAGAGAGAGAGAGAGAGAGAGAGAGAGAGAGAGAGAGAGAGAGAGAGAGAGAGAGAGAGAGGCGGAGCAAGAGAGAGTGTGGAGGGAGCGAGCGAGACAGAGAGAACGAGAGAGAGTGAGAGAGAGTGGTTCTTCAGTGAGAGCCAAGCTGCCTCTGAGTGGGGAGGTTTTTATTGTAAAAAAAATACAATGTCAATAGAAGGCTAGAATCGGACTAAAAAACAAAAATATATAAGTATTGAAAAATATACTGTGTCTGTATAATGTATTTAGTATGTATAAGCTGGAAGTTTGTAAGTCGCTCTGGATAAGAGCGTCTGCTAAATGACTTAAATGTAAATGAGAAGCGTTGTTGTCCATTAGTTTACTCCAATTAGATGGTAGGGGTGTTAGGGTTAGGGGGAAATATATATTGAGGGATTGGAAATGATGCAGACAATAACACTGATGGAAGGCACAATCTATCAACAATTTTAAAGCTGATCTACCCCCCCCCTAAATGCTAGGACTTTCCATGTCATTCAAATGTGCATGTGGTGTGTTTGGTACATACAGTGCCGCGGAAAAACGATTTGCCCCCTTTCTGGTTGTCTCTATTTTTGCATATTTTTTTATACTGAATATTATCAGAACTTCAACCAAAACCTAATATTAGATAAAGGAAACGCGTGTTTACAAATAACCAACAAATTGATACTTACTTCATTCATTTAATTAACAAAGTTTTGCAACACCCAGCTCCCCTGTGTGAAAAAGAAAGTCATTGACATGGGTCCCATTATGCCTGGTGGAAACCAAACACCGCATTCTACAGTAAGAACCTTATACCAACGGTCAAGCATGGTGGTGGTGGTGTGATGCTTTTGGTGATGCTTTTCTGCCTCAGGACCTGGACCTGCACGACAAAAAAGCAACACATTTGAGGTTTTGGAATGGCCTAAGTTTTGGAATGGCCAAAATCCAGACCTAATCCCAATTGAGACGTTGTGCCAGGACTTGAAATGAGCAGTTCATGCTTGAAAACACACAAATGTCGTTGAGTTAAAGTATTTCTGCATGAAAGAATGGGCCAAAATTCCTCCACAGCAACGTGAGAGATCTGATCAGGAAACGTTTGGTTGGAGTCCTTGCAGCGAAAGGTGGCAGAACCAGTTATCGAGTGCAAGGGTGCAATGACTTTTTCACACAGGGGCATTGGATGTTGCATACTGTAACTTTGTTTATGAAATAACTGAAATAAGTGTGTAATTGTTATGTTATTTGTTCACCTTTATCTAATATTAGGTTTTGGTTGAAGATCTGATAACATTCAGTATCAAAAATATGGAAAAGTAGAGCAAATTAGATGGGGAGCAAATACTTTTTCCCAGGACTGTATGTGGCTTGATTTCTGAACCAAATAGCACCAAACATGTCTTCATTCTGTCAGAGCAAAACTGCAGTAGAGGCCATTCCCTACTCTAAGGTGTATCTCAAAAGGCACCCTATTCACTACTTATGACCAGGGCCATGTAGGTAACAGGGTGCCATTTTGGAAACATCCTAACAGTAATTTTAATGGCAGTGTGGTGTGTAACTGGTGAGTAGAAGCAGAGGCAATCAAATCAACATTGAGGAAGTAGCCTGCGATTTCAGTAGAGCAATTACTAATCTGAACGTGTGTGTTCATATGCAAAATGGACTTCGCCAGCGCTCCATCGCCAGTGGCCTGCGCTAAATCATTGGTAGCTGTACGAGCATGTTTCTTTCACAACCCTATTTGAAATACTAATACAGTAATTGAAAGGCTTTTTGACTCGCTCCTCGAACATCGACCGGTCTGTCTTTCAATAATTCCGCTTTTACTCCGCTCATACAAAGTGAAATCACTGAGCCGTGACTCAGAGTATTGATGTCATCCATATTATTAGATTCCCCCATCCCCATACACTGTGTCCTCTCACGCCACATAACCCTCTCACACCACATAGTCCTCTCACACCACATAGTCCTCTCACCCCACCTAGTTGCCACACCCCATTTAGTTCCCACATCCCATATAGTCCTCACACACTACATAGTCCTCACATACCATAGAATTCATGGCAAAGTGATTGTGCTGCGTCTGGAGGTCCACGGCGTGTTGGTAGCTGACTCCGATCTCTGTGTGGCTCTGCAGGAACACTTCCTTATTGTGACTGATCCAGTCAAACATCTATGATGGGAACAAACAAAGATACATAAGGTTAGTTAAGGTTGCTGGTTGGGTTACTGGTCCTGTGTGGCTCAGTTGTTAGGGCATGGTGCTTCTAGGTTCGATTCCCGCTGGGCACACCCATTCAGAAATGAATGCACGGCTTGCACGCATATAAATAGCATATTATATATAATCAATCAATCATCATAATGATCATTGAACATTCCCATTGATGGTTTAGCTGTTGTAACTCATCACAGCACAGCAGACAGACATTATTTCATTTGGAGGTGTATTGGACAGGATCAAGAGAGAGGAAAGACACAGCAAAGGGCTGGATTTGAACCCATGCTTCAGCAGTATATGTGACCCAGAGGCAGCAGCTTAGACCACTAGACCATCCTAGGACACAGCAGATTCAGAACATTCAGAGCTTTACATGATACTGTAGTCCTCTCTCTGGTGTTAATTATACCCTAATGATCATTGGGAGGCTTGCCATCGCTCTTTATTAAGATCCTGCACCAGTACACTCAACTACATGATCAAAAATTAAATAACGGTGGCGTGACAAGCATGATTATAGGGTCACATTAGGACAGCCCTCTAGGCCAGCAGCTTTACAGCAGCTTTACAGCCCCGCCTTGAAGAGCCCTGCGACATTAGAATACATCTATTTAATCAGGGTTGATTGAGCTGTTAATTAAACATTGGCTCAAGTGTGACCTCTCAGCGCTGCCTTCCAATGTAAGTCCTTATAAAAGGCATGAGTTGTCTGATGTGTTTGTACTGATATACCAGATTATGGAGCAGGTGTTGCTATAGACAATTTGCTCCGATTTAGACGTTTTTTTTAATGAATAGTGCTATGGTAATTATTATCCTACTAAACCATGATCAATTGCAGTAAAAAGTAACTTTGCAGTAAAAAAATTGCAGTAAAAAAATAACTTTAGGAAATAGAATGGAAAAGCAGAAAAGTGGCAAGGAAAAAATGGTCCTCCATATATTTTGGTTTTGAATCATATTTCTTACCCTCAAAGTAGGGTTTGATTTAATCAACTTTATTGTCAAAAGACCATATGATTGAAACGATACTTATAAATTACCTAATTTGTCATGCTTATTCAATTACATCTTGACAGCTTAATCTAATCATTTGCAAATTAAACGGAGAGAAGCTAGCTAAAGAATAATTAGCTCAATGACTGTTTCCTTTTTTTTAGGGGGGACAATTCTGGCTCAGTGCAGTTGCTGATAAATGGCTCCCTATCATGTTCACTTGACGATAAGGAACCGTTTGCACTGCAAGTTTGCTTTTCCTGCAAGTGCAGGAACATTCTCGGCAACGAAAGAGTGTTCAAAAGAGTGATCCTACATCTGTGTATCATTATCCAAAATGAACAACAACTTCTTCCTTATCATAAACCTAAAATGTACTCTGTAAAAATGACATATTCCTTGAAAGAAATACATTGATTGCATCAAAAGAGGTCTTTTTTTTCTCTATGGAGAACAACATTGATTTTAATCTATAACTCTCCGGACTAAAAAAAAAACATGTGAGATTTTTTTCCATCATATGGCGTTGATCATTACCAGTGCATGATGGGAGAGGAAGACGGCGACGTGGAGGCCAGGCGAGAGGAGCAGTAATTGTTCATTTTGACCGAGTCCCAAATGGCACCAGAATCCCTATAGGTCTTATCACCAGTAGCGGTGAGTGGGTAACATCACAGGGGAAGCCATGCCAGGGGGGGAAAAGCCAATATTACTACCTATGTGTTGTGATAATTGCGCTGTTTGCTCTATAACCTGTTAATTCAATCATATGCTTTGACACCTAAGAAGACACAGCGGCAGAATAAATTCAACCACACAGTTGTTTCATCACAAAACCAGAGAGCAACATCTATCCGGTGAAGTCCACAAACATATTGCATGTAACAAACAGTTAAATGACCTACAGCATGGTCAAGCAAGTTAATGTTTCCATTTTTGGATCACTAAACAACTATTGATTTAGAAACACAGATATTTAGTGCAAGTCACAAAGAAAACTGCATCCACTATTTCAACGTCAGCATTTCAACATAATCTAATCATCTATGCAGTGACAACTAAAAGATACGAACAACTATGTAGTCCAATAAATGTAATCTAAATATGATGTGGCTCTCCATGGTACTGATTTCTGTGTGTATGCCCGTGTGCGTGCTTGTGTAGCCGATGTGAAATTGCTAGCTAGTTAGCGGTGGTGCGCGCTAGTGGCGTTTCAATCGGTGACGTCACTTGCTCTGAGACCTTGAAGTAGTGGTTCCTCTTGCTCTGTAAGGGCCGCGGCATTTGTGGAGCGATGGGTAACGATGCTTCGAGGGTGACTATTGACGTGTGCAGAGCGTCCCTGGTTCACGCCCAGGTCGGGGCGAGGGGACGGACGTAAAGTCTATACTGTTACACTTGCAAGTAGAAAAAAACATGTTCACTCACCCTACTTGTAGAGAAACACCAATGGCATCCCCCTCTTTCATGTTGCCTAAACGATCTCTGTCATACAGTACACTCTTTAAATTATTGTTGTCCTAAGCTACCAGGCTAAAATGCTTGTTCACGGGCCTAACTTCCTTTCATGGGCAACAATGCGCCAGGCCAACTAGTTAATATTAGCCTACTACATCTAGCTGCATGTTGAACAGGCCAGGGGCACAATGTATGAATTTATGGTTGGATCAGAATCGGTGTTATAATAATTGGCCAGTACATAGAATTAAGTAAAATCACAAGTCCAAATCCCCATCTCCATCCATGGCTAATTTAGGAAAGGGCCTATTGGAGCTATCTAGCTAACCACCAGGAGGACAACAATGCAACGACATGCAACAATTCAATGACGTTTGGTGAGAAGCCAAATCCAAACTGGCTTCCCTTGACACCTTTTTTTTGATGCGCCAGGACCATTCACAGCTGAGCTCACTCAGTTTAGCTCAATGCTGATTAGCTAGTATTTTATTACTTTTCTCATCCAGGGAGGCCAAATGCTCCTGCGAATTGAAGGAAATGTATGAAACAGAGAGAACAAAGTTAAATTATTTTGTATGTTTTTTTCTTGGTGACATTTTTGGAGAAGCATGGCTTCCCTTGGCATGAATACGCACCATTGCTTATCAATAAAACATCACAATATGGTGCAGAGCATTCGATTTGGCTGCTGGCGGGCAAGGAGACCCCTAGCTCCACTAAAACCATTGACAGCTACCTGATGTTTTCAAGGAATAGGCCAGCAATTTCACATCGGCTACACTCAACCCCTTTTGACCTCCTTCTCTTTCCGCAGCAACCAGTGATCCGGGTCAACAGCATCAATGTAACAGTATAGACTTTACGTCCGTCCCCTCGCCCTGGGCGCGAACCAGGGACGCTCTGCACACGTCAAGTCACCCTCGAAGCATCGTTACCCATCGCTCCACAAAAGCCGTGGCCCGTGCAGAGCAAGGAGAACCACTACTTCAAGGTCTCAGAGCAAGTGACATCACCGATTGAAAGGCCACTAGCGCGCACCCATGCTAACAAGCTAGCCATTTCACAGTCAAATGAAACGCTCTGCACCTTATTGTGACGTTTTACTGATAACGACCTATAGGTCCTGGTTAAAATAAGTCCCCTATGTAGGGAATAGGGTGCCATTTGGGGTGCAAGCCAAAGAGAGCGCACAAGGTCATTATGGAGGACCAAAATAAACATGGGTCTATCCTCCCCTCCATCCTCCTCTCTGTCTGTTATTGTTCCCTTTGATCTTGATCCACACAGATATGTAGTGCCTTTACTGGGGTTGAACACTGACAATTTCATTTCATTGTTCAAAAAATACCCTTATTAATGCTTGAGCTTCAAAGGTGCCCTGTTATAATACGCTCAGTGTTTACAGTCACTGTTCAAATGGCTGGAGTGCAGGTGTGCAACCACAAACGCTACTATGACTGTCCAAGTGCTCGGTCGGATCCGAATTAAAAATAGTCTTATGGAATCTGAGTTTACAATATGACCAGTAGGTGAACTGCTGTAGCTATCCTGTTAGACTGTGAGTCGCGTAACACATTGTTAGTGCAGTGTTAGCAGGCAATCACAGACCAATTGGAGAGGACACATGGAGGGACATACAGAGTATGTGTGCCAGGCCTTAATTGGCATTGTCCCCAGGGAAATTAATCTTTATCTGGTCCTGGCCTAATCATCAGGAGGAACCATGGGGCTCCACTGTCATTAGAAAAGGGACTGACTGCACTTATCCAGATGAAGGCCTTTGTCTAGAATCCAGCAGGCATTGGCCTACTACTTCATCATTGTAGGGTATGTTGGGGGGAGTGCGGGCTTGAAGGCTTGGAGGGAATATTGCATGGTTAGGAGAATGCCGTTTTTCTTCCTTTCTGTCTGTATACACTAGCTGTGTGGCCATTTCACTGTAGTTTATTTGTTTGAGTTCATTTGTCCGGTTGTATTGGGAAACGGCAGATGACCTGGCAATGTAAAACATTGTTTTGAATGTGTGATCATCATTGTCATCTAAACCCAACCACCTTTTCTCGCAGGCTCACCTGTGTCTCTGACCTTGCCAGAGTTATATAGGTCCTAACATGAGGTCATGTTGTTGTCGTTGTGTTATTCCTAATGAGTTTTGGGGTATTTAGGCAATATGAGGTTTTCCTTTAAAAACCAAAAATAAATGACCAAAAAAATGATTATGAAATTATTACATATACCTTTGGGCTCATCTGGACAACATTACTGCCATTGTCAAGGGCAATGTGTGCGCAGAGGAGAATAAATAGTTTTTAATACACACTTAAAAATACCTCACTAATTGGAAAAGTGGGCAAAATACATGTTTATTCCCTAAAATAGCATCTTGGGAATGAGGTACTGAACTGTTCTGTTTTTTCAGAATCTTGTAAAAGCACATATCCTTCTAAAAACACAGGCTGTTATTATATCCCATTTAATATGCGTTTCAAATAAATAAACAAAATGCCAGCGTTTATGTATTCAGGCCCTGCATATAAACAGAGAAAGTCTGTGTCCCAAATGTCACCCGATCTGTACACCAGGGCCCAGAGGGCTCCGGTCAAAAGTATTGCACTATATACAGTCGTGGATTGAGGGCCATTTGGGATGCAACCTTAAATAACATCTAGCCAGAAGTTTGTTCATCGCTGTCATACTGAGGACTTTCACAATGTGTCTCTAGGATAAATATTTGCATCCAAGGATCAGGGATATTTATATGCGAAAAACCTCTCAATCAGTTTGCAACCTTTAAATATAAATTCCATGTCGACGTTTGTCTGCCTTACTGTACACAAGGCACACGTTTGGCAATTAGAATGGTCTTACTAGCTGAACGCCCTGCATATTATATTATGAACGTGAAATCACCAGTGTATTTAATGTACTGTGGGTTAATTTTTGTTATTCTGTTAGCAGAGATCATTTGTATCATCTATATCACGTTGTCTGATCTGTGTTTTGTTTGTCATTTTACTTAAATTTGCACGTTTGTAACCACGAGTTAAAGACCCAAGTCCATAAAAGTCCATAAAATATTTCCGGTTCCGGTTGGAGCGAGTGGTCGCATCTGCACTTCGCTCCAACGGGTAGTATAATTTTTTCATTATATTTCATTATATCACAACGGTTTGATTTGTCTTATCTTAGCAATTTCTTCTCAGCTAGCTACATAGCCGTCTTTGTATCAAAGATAATTGCGTAATTATCGTATTTCGCCGTCCTAACGTAGTCTTCACTAGCCAGCTAGCTAACGTCCACTGATTAGCTGCACTGGAGAAACTATTACACTCAACTGAACGACTTGATTAGTTTAGTGTTAGCTAGCTACATAGCTGTCTTTGCTGTCTTCGTATCATCGTATCCAAGATAATTGTGTTGTTTAGGTTTAGAGTGTGTAGTCTTAGAGTGATTATCTTAATTTACCGAGGTTAGCTAGCCAGCTATTTGTCGTCCTTAACGTAGGTGACTCTGCTAGCTAGCCAACGCTAGCCAACGTCTTCTGTATAGAACTCAACTACCCGGTCGCATTCACAGGTAGTATCACATTTTCACTTCATTTCATTACAGTACAACGGTTTGATTTGTTTGATCGTAGCTAGCTACTTAGCTAGCTACATAGCCGTCTTTGTATCAAAGATAATTGTGTAGTCTAGAGCGATTTTCTAGGTTCGCTAGCCATCTATTGTCGTTCTTTTAACGCAACGTAACGTAAACAACACTGCTAGCTAGCCTGCTAGCCCCGAATAGCAACACTGCAGAAACTATTACACTCAACGGAACGACTTGATTAGTGTAGTGTCAACAACGCACCCACTGCCAGCTGGCCTACTTCAGCAGTACTGTATCATTCTAATCATTTTAGTCAATAAGATTCTTGCTACGTAGCTTAACTTTCTGAACATTCGAGACGTGTAGTCCACTTGTCATTCCAATCTCCTTTGCATTAGCGTAGCCTCTTCTGTAGCCTGTCAACTATGTGTCTGTTTATCCCTGTTCTCTCCTCTCTGCACAGACCATACAAACGCTCCACACCGCGTGGCCGCGGCCACCCTACTCTGGTGGTCCCAGCGCGCACGACCCACGTGGAGTTCCAGGTCTCCGGTAGCCTCTGGAACTGCCAATCTGCGGTCAACAAGGCAGAGTTCATCTCAGCCTATGCCTCCCTCCAGTCCCTCGACTTCTTGGCACTGACGGAAACATGGATCACCACAGACAACACTGCTACTCCTACTGCTCTCTCTTCGTCCGCCCACGTGTTCTCGCACACCCCGAGAGCGTCTGGTCAGCGGGGTGGTGGCACCGGGATCCTCATCTCTCCCAAGTGGTCATTCTCTCTTTCTCCCTTACCCATCTGTCTATCGCCTCCTTTGAATTCCATGCTGTCACAGTTACCAGCCCTTTCAAGCTTAACATCCTTATCATTTATCGCCCTCCAGGTTCCCTCGGAGAGTTCATCAATGAGCTTGATGCCTTGATAAGCTCCTTTCCTGAGGACGGCTCACCTCTCACAGTTCTGGGCGACTTTAACCTCCCCACGTCTACCTTTGACTCTTTCCTCTCTGCCTCCTTCTTTCCACTCCTCTCCTCTTTTGACCTCACCCTCTCACCTTCCCCCTACTCACAAGGCAGGCAATACGCTCGACCTCATCTTTACTAGATGCTGTTCTTCCACTAACCTCATTGCAACTCCCCTCCAAGTCTCCGACCACTGCCTTGTATCCTTTTCCCTCTCGCTCTCATCCAACACCTCCCACACTGCCCCTACTCGGATGGTATCGCGCCGTCCCAACCTTCGCTCTCTCTCCCCCGCTACTCTCTCCTCTTCCATCCTATCATCTCTTCCCTCCGCTCAAACCTTCTCCCACCTATCTCCTGATTCTGCCTCCTCAACCCTCCTCTCCTCCCTCTCTGCATCCCTTGACTCTCTATGTCCCCTATCCTCCAGGCCGGCTCGGTCCTCCCCTCCCGCTCCGTGGCTCGATGACTCATTGCGAGCTCACAGAACAGGGCTCCGGGCAGCCGAGCGGAAATGGAGGAAAACTCGCCTCCCTGCGGACCTGGCATCCTTTCACTCCCTCCTCTCTACATTTTCCTCCTCTGTCTCTGCTGCTAAAGCCACTTTCTACCACGCTAAATTCCAAGCATCTGCCTCTAACCCTAGGAAGCTCTTTGCCACCTTCTCCTCCCTCCTGAATCCTCCGCCCCCTCCCCCCCTCCTCCCTCTCTGCAGATGACTTCGTCAACCATTCTGAAAAGAAGGTCGACGACATCCGATCCTCGTTTGCTAAGTCAAACGACACCGCTGGTTCTGCTCACACTGCCCTACCCTGTGCTCTGACCTCTTTCTCCCCTCTCTCTCCAGATGAAATCTCGCGTCTTGTGACGGCCGGCCGCCCAACAACCTGCCCGCTTGACCCTATCTCCTCCTCTCTTCTCCCGACCATTTCCGGAGACCTTCTCCCTTACCTCACCTCGCTCATCAACTCATCCCTGACCGCTGGCTACGTCCCTTCCGTCTTCAAGAGAGCGAGAGTTGCACCCCTTCTGAAAAAACCTACACTCGATCCCTCCGATGTCAACAATTACAGACCAGTATCCCTTCTTTCTTTTCTCTCCAAAACTCTTGAACGTGCCGTCCTTGGCCAGCTCTCCCGCTATCTCTCTCTGAATGACCTTCTTGATCCAAATCAGTCAGGTTTCAAGACTAGTCATTCAACTGAGACTGCTCTCCTCTGTATCACGGAGGCGCTCCGCACTGCTAAAGCTAACTCTCTCTCCTCTGCTCTCATCCTTCTAGATCTATCGGCTGCCTTCGATACTGTGAACCATCAGATCCTCCTCTCCACCCTCTCCGAGTTGGGCATCTCCGGCGCGGCCCACGCTTGGATTGCGTCCTACCTGACAGGTCGCTCCTACCAGGTGGCGTGGCGAGAATCTGTCTCCTCACCACGCGCTCTCACCACTGGTGTCCCCCAGGGCTCTGTTCTTGGCCCTCTCCTATTCTCGCTATACACCAAGTCACTTGGCTCTGTCATAACCTCACATGGTCTCTCTTATCATTGCTATGCAGACGACACACAATTAATCTTCTCCTTTCCCCCTTCTGATGACCAGGTGGCGAATCGCATCTCTGCATGTCTGGCAGACATATCAGTGTGGATGACGGATCACCACCTCAAGCTGAACCTCGGCAAGACGGAGCTGCTCTTCCTCCCGGGGAAGGACTGCCCGTTCCATGATCTCGCCATCACGGTTGACAACTCCATTGTGTCCTCCTCCCAGAGCGCCAAGAGCCTTGGCGTGATCCTGGACAACACCCTGTCGTTCTCAACCAACATCAAGGCGGTGGCCCGTTCCTGTAGGTTCATGCTCTACAACATCCGCAGAGTACGACCCTGCCTCACACAGGAAGCGGCGCAGGTCCTAATCCAGGCACTTGTCATCTCCCGTCTGATTTACTGCAACTCGCTGTTGGCTGGGCTCCCTGCCTGTGCCATTAAACCCCTTCAACTCATCCAGAACGCCGCAGCCCGTCTGGTGTTCAACCTTCCCAAGTTCTCTCACGTCACCCCGCTCCTCCGTTCTCTCCACTGGCTTCCAGTTGAAGCTCGCATCCGCTACAAGACCATGGTGCTTGCCTACGGAGCTGTGAGGGGAACGGCACCTCAGTACCTCCAGGCTCTGATCAGGCCCTACACCCAAACAAGGGCACTGCGTTCATCCACCTCTGGCCTGCTCGCCTCCCTACCACTGAGGAAGTACAGCTCCCGCTCAGCCCAGTCAAAACTGTTCGCTGCCCTGGCCCCCCAATGGTGGAACAAACTCCCTCACGACGCCAGGACAGCGGAGTCAAACACCACCTTCCGGAGACACCTGAAACCCCACCTCTTTAAGGAATACCTAGGATAGGATAAGTAATCCCTCTCACCCCACCCCCCCTAAGTTTTAGATGCACTATTGTTAAGTGACTGGATGTCATAAGGTGAATGCACCAATTTGTAAGTCGCTCTGGATAAGAGCGTCTGCTAAATGACTTAAATGTAAATGTAAACATAAAGATTTTCAATTCAGAGATCAACTCAGCAGAAATGGTTTTATTGTGAATGTTTCTAGATCTCTGAGCTTGGTCACTCACCTTCTCTGCGTCCTGCTCAAAGAGGCGGAGCTGGAAACACTGGTCCAGCTTGAGCTTGCGGACGTGCCACATCTGGTGTAGGTGCTGTCTGGTGGAGTGCAGCTTGTCCAGCAGGCTGGCGATCTTAGGCACCACGCTCTGGAAGTCAGCGCTACCCGAGATGCAGTTCCTCCCAGAAAACCCGTCGCTAGATCGGATACACTGAAGCAGCCTCTGGCCCTCCCTGTCCAGCTCCTCCACAGGAGCCTTCATCACCTTCTTCTTGAGCTGCGTGTGCTCGTCGATGAGCCGCCGGGAGCCCTCCACGTCCACCGGGAACTCCTTCTTGGCCAGCAGCTCCTGGAGGTCCTCCAGGCGGGAGAGGAGGTGCACGGCCGAGCCCATGAACTCCTCCAGGGCCACGCGCAGATCCATCCACTCCTCGTGGTTGTACTCCAAAGAGCCCTCAAAGTCGTCTGTCAGCTGGGATGGGTCCACCAACTTAGTCAGGCCCTCCACTGACACCATGCTAGTCTGTCAAGTCAAATCCAAATCAAGTGTTATTTGTCACCTGCTTCGTAAACAACAGGTGTAGACGAACAGTGAAATGCTTACTTAAGGGGGCCCTTCCCAACAATGCAGAGAGAAAAATAGAAAAATAACACAAGGAATGAATACACAATGGGTACCAGTACCGAGTCGATGTGCAGGGGTACGAGGTCATTGAGGTAGATATGTACATATAGGTAGGGGTAAAGTGATAATAAACAGTAGCAGCAGCATATGTGGTGAGTCAAAAGAGTTAGTGCGAAGGGGAGTCAATGCAGATATTCTGGGTTGCTATTTGGCTAACTATTTAACAGTCGTATGGCTTGGGGTTAGAAGCTGTTCAGGGTCCATTTGGTTCCACGCTTGGTGCACCAGTACCGTTTTCCGTGTGATAGCAGAGAGAACAGTCTATGACTTGGGTGGCTGGAGTCTTTGACAATGTTTAGGGCCTTCCTCTGACACCGCCTGGTATAGAGGTCCTGGATGTCAGGAAGCTCGGCCCCAGCGATGCACTGCGCTGTACTCTCTGTAGTGCCTTGTGGTCAGATACCAAGCAGTTGCCATACCAAGCGGTGATGCAGCTAGTCAATATGCTCTCAATGGTGCAGCTGTAGAACTTTTGGAGGATCTGAGGGACAATGCAAAATCCTTTGCGACTGTGTTAGCGTGTGTGACCCATGTTAATTCCTTAGTGATGTGGACACTGAGGAACTTGAAGCTCTCGACTCGCTCAACAGCACACAATCAAGAGGTTTGCATGATGTTACCCCAGCCAAAACATATATAGGCTTCATTGGATGCATCCCAAATGGCACCCTATTCCCTATATAGAGCTTTACTTTTGACCAGAGGCATACGGGGCCAAGGGTGCCATTTGGAACGCAGAAATTCTGTTTCTCATTAGCACTACAGTTCACTGTGGATGGTAGGAATGAGAAAGGGGAGGACCAAGGGGTGTAAGCTTAACCTCACACTACCTAGCACACTACTAATGGCTGACTTCTGTATAGCATTACATGCAGAGAATATGGGGAAAATCGTGGGGGGGGTAATCATTCTTTGCAATCTTTTCTCGCCAGTTCCTTTGAAAATACGGCTCTGTGCTTCCTGTCCATTTTAGAGACAGACCAAAATTAACAACTGTTGTCAAATAGTGCTTATAGTCCTGTGATAACATCACAATAAAATGTTTACTATTCAACTCCGGATGAAATACATAATCACCATCAAAACAGGCATGCTGACTAGAGACAATGCATGTACGAGAGAAATATAAAATATTTTAACAATGGGCAACCAGACATGCCAACTAAAACAAGGCTCAGTTTTTTCCCATTCTGAGCTCTCCCTTACCTCAAAAGTGAACTTGGCACTGCCAAAGTTGGTTTTCTGCTTCTGCCAGAAGTTGTCCGGTTTGATGATGAGCGCCACGCAGATCTCAGCAGAGAAGGCTTCCTGCAGGGTCTTCAGTAGAGGCTTGATCAGGTCCCACTTGGAACCACGCATATCAATGATCACTGTGAAGCCCCGCTTGCACACATCCTCACTGGGAGATAGAGATGAAAGAGCGAAGCGAGAGAGAGAGAGAGAGAGAGAGAGAGAGAGAGAGAGAGAGAGAGAGAGAGAGAGAGAGAGAGAGAGAGAGAGAGAGAGAGAGAGAGAGAGAGAGAGAGAGAGAGAGAGAGAGAGAGAGAGAGAGAGAGAGAGAGAGAGAGTGAAGCGAGAGAGAGAGAGAATGAAGCGAGAGAGAGAGAGAGAATGAAGCGAGAGAGAGAGTGAAGCGAGAGAGAGAGAATGAAAGAGAGAGAATGAAAGAGAGAGAGAGAATGAAAGAGAGAGAATGAAAAGAGAGAGAGGTGAGGGAGAGCGAGAGTGGGAGAGAGAACCAACCGTTAGTACGCAGCGTGCCCTACACATCACACCATCACACCAACTCCAAGGGAGCCTGGGGGGCTCTCCACACTATCCTCCAACACGCCCTACTTAATGTCCTTCAGCCAAGTTAGATCTGAATTGGTCCCTTGACTCCCCAGGACTCTGAGCCAACCACGGTGATGCTAAAGCCATTACACCACCGGAACTCATTTAACTGCTATGGCTAAATGACAAGCGCTATTCAATTGGACTTGTTTTAAGCTGGCCCCCTCGTTCTGCCTTCAGAGTGATGATTAGCTCCCACGATTCTAACTCTCTGACAAGCCTGTCATCGACGTTGAGCTCTTTCATTCTGGATCAACATACAAATAAGACACATATATCTCATTCTCTCCTCCTGGGCATGTCCTCTTTAGATGTAGTAGGCTTATTTGTTGGGATTCTCGTTTAAATCCCCCCCCCATAACGAAAGGCCTCATTTTTCTAACAGGTTATGAGGCTGAAATAATATTAATGGTCTATTCTTAGGTCCCGATACTTTGAAAGCACTTGACTGTGATTGGAAGATAAAAATAACAAGTAATTGCTTTGGCCCGCCACATGCCCTCCTCCTCAAGCCTCCCCTACTTCCGGAATTAATATGATCCTCTCCACATCGTTTGTGTTGGAAGACTGGGGGACAAACAAGGGAAAATGTCTACATCCCAAATGGATCCTTATTCCCTATTTAGTGCACCACATTTGACCAGGACCCATAGGACTATATAGGGAATAGGGTGCCATTTGGGATGCACATTTTATTACATGAAGCATCTCCTTCCCCAGTGGTCACCAACCTTTTCTGAGACAATATTTTATTTAAACATGACTTAACAAATGTAAGCCTATGCAACATTAATACCTACTAAAAGCAGTTATGTAGCCATGAGGGTTGTGTAGTAGGCTATAGGCCCAATACATTATTAAGGCATATTGGCAATGCTTGAATTGCCCTGCTAATTTGGATCTTCTCAGACCATTTAAAAAATATATTTAAAAATTGAGGTGTATGATCACACTGGTCACTTGTTGTATTACTTGAGCATAAATTGCATATTTTACTGGACTGATGGTGCCTGCATCTAATGGTCAGTCTCTCAGCAAAAGGAGGGAGGGAGAGAGGGAGAGAGAGAGCAGTGGAGGCTGCCTCTCACCATCCCTCGGGTCTCCTTCCCTCCGCTGAGACGAGACACTGTCTTCCAGCTGATGGTGAAATTGGAGTCGCACTTCTTTTTCTTTCTCCTTAATGCACAAATTCATGTTTTATTGTCCAGAGAATGTAAAATATTCCTCAATTTTAACAATGCAAGCCAATCGATACACTTTGTAGTCGGAGTTGATAGGGAGAATCACATTTTATGGCTCATTAAAGTGTTGAATGAAGTGTTGACAGTGCTGAATAAAAACTTAAACATGAACTTACTCATAATAACAGCAGCTCTTTGCTGTATTCATTTAAGTCTCTCTCTAGTCATGGTTTTAAACGTTTTGAAATGTCACAGTATCAACTTCGCTGTGGGATCGTGGACGCTGCAGGCATAGGTGATCTGAGCTATCTGACTGGCCAGCGGTAGTATACTGTAGATGCATTTGATTTGCTCCCCGGGCCCACCGGGTAGGCGGAGTTTGTACCTTCGGACACATAAAATGGTCCAAAATGGGAACACTTCGACTACCCAGCGAGCAGGGCAACAGAATCACCAGCTAGCACATTTGATTCCTTGGAAGTTGTGGGAAAGTACATTTTTGGTTTCCTATTGGTTTTGGGAATGAAGATCAGCTTTAATATTGCAGCTAGATTTACGGTTCTATCAATATAATTGTTTGCAAAATGTCTAACCCTCCTTTTTATATATATACAGTTGAAGTCAAAAGTTTACATACACCTTAGCCAAGTACTTTTAAACTCAGTTTTTCACAATTCCTGACATTTAATCATAGTAAAAATTCCCTGTCAGTTAGGATCACCACTTTATTTTAAGAATGTGAAATGTGAGAATAATTAGTAGAGAGAATGATTTATTTCAGCTTTTATTTCATCACATTCCCAGTGGGTCAGAAGTTTACATAAACTCAATTAGTATTTGGTAGCATTGCCTTTAAATTGTTTAACTTGGGTCAAACGCTTTGGGTAGCCTTAAACAAGCTTCTCACAATAAGTAGAATTTTGGCCCCTTCCTCCTGACAGAGTGTAAAAAGCTATCTCAGTATGGTTCCCAATTAGAGACAACGATAGACAGCTGTCCCTGATTGAGAAACATACCCAGCCAACACAAAGAAATACAAAAATATAGAAAAAGGAACATAGAATGCCCACCCAAATCACACCCTGACCAAACCATAATCGAGACGTAAAAAGCTCTAAGGTCAGGGCGTGACAGTACCACCCCCCCCCCCATCCGGCCGCAAAACCTGAACCTGAAGGGGAGGGTCTGGGTGGGCATTTCTCCGCGGTGGTGGCTCTGGTGAGGGACGTAGACCCCGCTCCACTTCTGGCTTGGCCCACTTAGGTGGCGCAACCTAGAGTGGGGACTCTCGCCGCCGACCCCGGACTGGGCACCGGACCGGAGGGCGACACTGGAGGCTCTGGACCGGAGGGCGACTCTGGAGGGAGGAGATGCAGAGACAGCCTGGGGAGACCTACAGGGGAGACCTACAGGATGCCTGGTGCGTGGACCGGGCTGTGGGGGAGCACTGGAGCTCAGCATTGGCACCACTTCTCCAGGCTGAATGCTCACTTTAGCCTGGCCACTCGAGTGCAGGCACAGGTCAAACCGGGCTGTGGGGGAGCACTGGACATCTGGTGCCCACCCAATGACCACCCAAATCACACCCTGACCAAACCAAAATAGAGACATAAAAAGCTCTAAGGTCAGGACATGACACAGAGCTGGTGTAACGGAGTCAGGTTTGTAGGCCTCCTTGCTCGCACACACTTTTTCAGTTCTGCCCACAAATGTTCTATAGGATTGAGGTCAGGGCATTAGATGACCACTCCAATACCTTGACTTTGTTGTCCTTAAACCATTTTGCCACAACTTTGGAAGTATGCTTGGGGTCATTGCCCATTTGGAAGACCCATTTGCGACCAAAGCTTTAACTTCCTGACCTGATGTCTTGAGATGTTGCTTCAATATATCCACATAATTTTCTTCTGCATGATGCCAATTATTTTGTGACGTGCACCAGTCCCTCCTGCAGCAAAGCACCCCCACAACATCATGCTGCCACCCCTGTGCTTTACGGTTGGGATGGTGTTCTTCGGCTTGCAAGCCTCCCCCTTTTACCTCCAAACATAATGATGGTCATTATGGCCAAACAGTTCTATTTTTGTTTCATCAGACCAGAGGACATTTCTCCAAAAAGTATGATCTTTTTCCCCATATGCAGTTGCAAACCGTAGTCTGGTTTTCTGTGCCGGTTTTGGAGCAGTGGCTTCTTCCTTACTGAGCGATCCTTCATGTTATGTCAATATAGGACTCGTTTTACTGTGGATATAGATACTTTGTACCTGTTTCCTCCAGCATCTTCACAAGGTCCTTTGCTGTTGTTCTGGGATTGATTTGCACTTTTCGCACCAAAGTACATTCATCTCTAGGAGACAGAACGTGTCTCCTACCTGAGCAGTATGATGGCTGTGTGGTCCCATGGTGTTTATACTTGCGTACTATTGTTTGTACAGATGAACGTGGTACCTTCAGGCGTTTGAAAATTGCTCCCAAGGATGAACCAGACTTGTGGAGGTCTACAATTTTTTGTCTGAGGTCTTGGCTGATTTCTTTTGATTTTCCTATGATGTCAAGCAAAGAGGCACTGAGTTTGAAGGTAGGCCTTGAAATACATCCACGGGTACACCTCCAATTGACTCAAATGATGTAAATTAGCCTATCAGAAGCTTCTAAAGCCATGACTTTTTCTGAATTTTCCCAAGCTGTTTAAAGGCACAGTCAACTTAGTGTATGTCAACTTCTGACCCACTGGACTTGTGATACAGTGAATTATGAGTGAAATAATCTGTCTGTAAACAATTGTTTGAAAAAATACTTGTGTCATGCACAAAGTAGATGTCCTAACCGACTTGCCAAAACTATAGTTTGTTAACAAGAAGTTTGTGGAGTGGTGTATTCCGACCTCAACTGTGTATATATACTGTGTATATACCCCCCAACCCTACCCTGATTGCAATAAATGAACAGACAACAATACTCCTTCTGCTACTTACAGCTATTTTCTGCAAGTGCTGGATTTTCAACCACAGTGGCCAATCCGCCATTCCTTCCAGCTCTGTCAAGTTGGATGTTGATCATTGCCAGACAGTCATTTTCAAGTCCTTTCATAGATTTTTAGGCCAATTTAAGTCAAAACTGTAACTAGGCCCCTCAGGAACATTCCATGTCTTCTTGGTAAGCGACTCCAGTGGATATTTAACATTTGGTTTTAGGTTATTGTCCTAGTGAAATAGATCAATAGATTGCGATCAACCAGTTGGTCTTCATCAGTTTGCGATCAACCAGTTGGTCTTCATCGACCTGGCCAAGACTTTCGACTCTGTCAAGCACCATATTCTTATCGGCAGACTCAGTAGCCTCGGTTTTTCTAACGACTGCCTTGCCTGGTTCACCAGCTACTTTGCAGATAGAGTTCAGTGTGTCAAATCGGAGGGCATGTTGTCTGTTCCTCTGGCACATTGTAAGATTCTTTATGAATTTATTTGCAAATTATGGTGGAAAATAATTATTTGGTCAATAATAAAAGTTTATCTTAATACTTTGGTATATACCCTTTGTTGGCAATGACAGAGGTCAAACGTTTTCTGTAAGTCTTCACAAGCTTTTCACACACTGTTGCTGGTATTTTGGCCCATTCCTCTATGCAGATCTCCTCTAGAGCAGTGATGTTTTGGTGCTGTTGCTGGGCAACACAGACTTTCAACCCCTCCAAAGATTTTCTATGGGGTTGAGATCTGGAGACTGGCTAGGCAACTCCAGGACCTTGAAATGCTTCTTACGAAGCCACACCTTCGTTGCCCGGGCGGTGTGTTTGGGATCATTGTCATGCTGAAAGACCCAGCCACGTTTCATCTTCAATGCCCTTGCTGATGGAAGGAGGACCCTCAACATCTCACGATACACGGCCCGTTTCATTCTTTCCTTTACACGGATCAGTCGATCTGGTGCCTTTGCAGAAACTCAGCATTCTTTGTCCTCCAAACACGACGAGTTGAGTTTTTACCAAAAAGTTATATTTTGGTTTCATCTGACCATATGACATTCTCCCAATCTTCTTCTGGATCATCCAAATGCTCTCTAGCAAACTTCAGACGGGCCTGGACATGTACTGGCTTAAGCAGGGGGACACGTCTAGCACTGTAGGATTTGAGTCCCTGGCGGCGTATTGTGTTACTGATGGTAGGCTTTGTTACTTTGGTCCCAGCTCTCTGCAGGTCATTCACTAGGTCCCCCCGTGTGGTTCTAGGATTTTTGCTCATCGTTCTTGTGATCATTTTGACCCCACGGGGTGAGATCTTGCGTGGAGCCCCAGATCGCGGGAGATTATCAGTGGTCTTGTATGTCTTCCATTTCCTAATAATTGTTCCCACAGTTGATTTCTTCAAACCAAGCTGCTTACCTATAGCAGATTCAGTCTTCCCAGCCTAATGCAGGTCTACAATTTTGTTTCTGGTGTCTTGGCCATAGTGGAGTTTGGAGTGTGACTGTTTGAGGTTGTGGACAGGTGTCTTTTATACTGATATACTGATAACAAGTTCAAACAGGTGCCATTAATACAGGTAACGAGTAGAAGACAGAGGAGCTTCTTAAAGAAGAAGTTACATGTCTGTGAGAGCCAGAAATCTTGCTTGTTTGTAGGTGACCAAATACCTATTTTCCACTATAATTTGCAAATAAATTAATTACAAATCCTATAATGTGATTTTCTGGATTTTTCTCCTCATTTTGTCTGTCATAGTTGAAGTGTACCTATGATGAAAATTACAGGTCTCTCTCTTCTTTAAGTGGGAGAACTTGCACAACTGGTGGCTGACTAAATACTTTTTTGCCCCACTGTATATCTCACTGATCATCCCCAAAGCCAACACCTCATTTGGCCGCCTTTCCTTCCAGCTCTCTGCTGCCTGTGACTGGAACAAATTGCAAAAATTGCTAAAGTTGGAGACTTTTATTTCCCTCACCAACTTTAATCATCTGCTATCTGGGGGGAGCACGTGATGCCGCGGAGCTGAGCAGACGTTGACAAACCGAGCTCTTCAAAGTTATTCTATTTTTACCTAAATAACAACGTTGAAACAATATTCTAACATCGGCTGATAACATGTCAAGTACTTACCTTCCCAAAGAGCCATGGACCTCCGACCGAGAGGCAAGAAGGACGACCAAAACGTTGTTGATTCCCAAGATAACGCTACAGCTAGCAAGATTAGCATTAGCCCTCATAACTCAGATGATAGTTCCAGACTGTTGCTCTCAGCAGCCTCTTGCGAGCCTGCCGACATTCTGGCTACTCTCCTCCGGGAAATTCAGGATGGTAACAGAGGTCTTTCTCTGAAAATGTATAAGAAATCAGCTGAACTCCATTCTTCCATTGACGACCTGAAATCCTCCATGAATGATCTCCTTTTGAGAACGACTGAGGCAGAGTTGCACATTAACACAGTTGAAGATACCATCGCTAGACATGACCAGATCTTGATACAACTGCAAAAGGACAATGCCTACCTCAAAAACAAGGTAGATCAGATGGAGAACCAGAGTAGACGTAGTAATATCCGTGTGGTGGGATTGAAAGAGGACAGCGAGGGCCGTGACCCGATCCGTTTGTTCACTCAATGGATCCCGGAGGTCTTTGGCATAATCAACTTCACCAAGCCGCTGGAAATCGAACGCGCCCACAGAACATCAGCGCCGAAACCCCAGCCAGATGAGCCCCCACGAGCCGTCCTGATCAGGTTCTTCCGTTTCCAAGACAGAATGAGAAAATACTGCAACTCGCAAGAGCCAAAGGGGACATCACCATCGATGGAAAGAGGGTCAGCCTTTCCCAGATATGATCGCGGATCTCGCCAGACGTCGCAAGCAGTTCAGACCTGCCGCCAAAGAACATCACCGGCTACCTCATCCACCCTGCGCGGATGAATGTTCAGTACAAAGGCCGAAGCCATCTCTTCAACTTCAGGTACATTTTCAACTAACCGTATCTTTCCGGGGTGAGTTCTATTACATTTACAGGAGAGTATATTTTGGTTTAGTCCATATCTACTGGGCGAAGCAATGAGTGGGCTTAGGCCCACTGCTTTCCCCCTCATTTATGTTAATCTTTTGAAAAGAGACTCAAGCATCCCTTACCGTGGGCAGTAAATATTCAGCCATAAATATCTATTCACAACGTTTGTTTTCAATTTAGAGAGCTCGCAGGTTTTACGCCAAGGTTTAGCTAGTAAGAGCAAGATGGAAAGCGAGCAGCAACATATCTCTACAAGTGTATTCATGTTTGATTGTTGGGATTGTTGTTTTAGTCTGATAATCGGGGTGGGTGGGATTTTTATGATTTTTTTCTTCCTTTTTTCTATGTTTATTGTTTCCTTCCTAAAGAGACACACTTTTGTGCTCAAACCAAAGTTGAAACATTTCCTAATTATCTGCATATGATAGATTTTTATTCAGTTACATATTTGAAACCCAACCCTATGCTTAATCCACTAAAATATGTCACATTCAACGTAAAAGGTCTTAACAGCCCGATTAAAAGGAAAAGAGTCTATACATACCTGAAGAAATTAAAGGCTGACATTGTGTATTTACAAGAAACACATCTTACAGCCAGTGAACACAAGAAATTGAAGAGGGAATGGGTAGGACAAGTTTTTGCATCCTCTTAACTCCAAAGCAAGAGGAACTGCAATTTTGATAAGTAGACACATCCCCTTCTGCGTCAACAACACCATCTCTGATCCCTCTGGCAGGATTGTTTTGGTGCAGGGGTATATGTTTTCAGAGTCTTGGACCCTATTGAATATTTATGCTCCTAACTTCAATGACCATATGTTTATTCAGAATGTCTTCCTTCAGGTTGCTCAAATACCACCAGGATGGCTACTGATTGGAGGAGATTTTAATTTTTGCTTAGATACAATTCTTGATAGGTCTTCTGATAAACCCTCACTTCTTACCAAAGCGGGCAACCTCACAATGTCATTCATGAAAGATCTCAATTTACTAGACATCTGGAGACAGTTGCACCCACAGGATAGGGACTACTCTTTTTATTCACACCCACACAAGACACACACACGCATGGATAACATTTTACTTTTGACCCAACTGTTTCATAGAGTGTTAGATGTCGAGTATCTCCCCAGATTGCTTAGTGACCATTCTCCTCTGGTATTATCAATCTCCATTCCTACCAAGGTAAATGGAGCATATAGATGGAGACTAAATTCTACACTCCTAAAGCAACCTGAATGTTGTGCATTCATCAAAGAGCAGATCAATATTTTTACTTTGACAAACAAACCCTCCTGCTCCTGACAGCTTCATTCTTTGGGACATATTGAAGGCCTATCTGAGGGGACAGATCATTTCCTATACTAAAGGGCTGAAGAGAAAACACGGTGCGGAACTGAGTGCCCTTGAATCTGAAATCTCTGACCTAGAGAAAACCTACCAAAGAGGCCCGACAAAAGATCTATACAGGCTTTTGGTAAATAAAAAACTTAAATATAATATTCTGAACACATATCAAGCTGAGAGGGCCATCACTAAATCAAAACAGCGTTATTACGAGCTTGGAGAGAAAGCTCACAAAGTATTGGCATGGCAACTGAAAGCAGAGGAAAGTAAGAGGACAATTAATGCCATAGAAAATCTTACTAATGAGATATCTTTCGACCCTACTGAAATTAATAATACTTTTAAGAAATACTATGAAGACCTCTACACTTCCCAATCAAGCGATGATCTATCAGAGATCGACTCCTTTCTCTCCTCTCTCAACCTCCAATGCCTGTCAGGGGAAGACAGCGAGCGCCTGAGTGAACACTTCTCAGTTCCTGAATTGTTGGAGGCCATTAAATCCTTACCTTCTAATAAATCTCCTGGGGAGGATGGCTTCCCTCCAGAGTTCTATAAAGAATTTAGGGAGCTGTTGGTCCCCTACCTTATGGAGGTACTTAAAAAAGCCAGAGAAGACAACTGCTTTCCAGAGTCCTTCTCTCAAGCAGTGATTACTGTAATCCACAAGAAAGGGAAAACCCCGCTAAAGTGTGCCTCCTATAGACCAATCTCTCTCCTTAACACAGATTGTAAACTGGTCACCAAAATGCTATCTAAGAGACTGTCGGTCAACCCAGATCAGACTGGCTTCATAATTAATAGATTTTCCTCCAATAATCTCAGGAGGTTCTTTGATATAATTCACCTTGCTAACAAAAACAAAATACCTAGTGTCGCAGTCTCCCTCGACGCTGAAAAGGCCTATGATAGGGTTGAATGGCCATACCTCTTTCGCGTCTTTGAAAAGTTTGGTTTAGGTACCGTGTTTGTACATTTGATAAAATCACTCTACAAATCTCCTAAAGCTAGGATTGCTACCAATGGGATTACTTCCTCCTCTTTCCCTCTTTATAGGGGGAACAGACAAGGTTGCCCAATTTGCCCCCACCTCTTTGCCCTCGCCATCGAACCGTTGGCTGAGGCTATTAGAACGTGCCCTGACATACATGGCTTTGAGGTGGGCCCCCATACCCATAAATTATCACTCTTTGTGGACGACCTTATCTTATTTCTAACAAACCCAGAACACTCCCTCTCTCACTTGCAGATCCTACTACAGTGTTGTAGTTCTTTCTCTGGATATAAGGTCAATTTTGATAAAAGCGAAATCTTACCGTTGTCTGTCTTTGACCATCATACCATCAAGCACAAGTTCCCTTTTAGATGGTCGCCTATGGGCTTCACATATTTGGGCATAATGGTGGATGGTAATCTGAACAACCTCTATATACTCAATCTGGCCAGTTTGTTGCAAAAGGTGGAGGTTGACCTTTGTAAATGGATGGACTTACCTCTCACTCTACTGGGTAGAATCAATGTAATTAAAATGAATGTCCTGCCCAGATTTCTATATCTGTTTCAATCTCTCCCTATCCCTGTTCCCGCAGCATTTTTTTCATCTCTCGACAAGCTGACCAGACGGTTTATCTGGCACGGCAAAACCCCTAGGGTTGGCCTGGATAAACTGACCCTTGATTACAGTCAAGGGGGCTTAAACCTCCCCAATTTTAGAATGTACTACTGGGCTGCACAGTCTAGGTTTCTGGCTCAGAGGTTTGACAATGGTCCCTCTCCCTCATGGTTGAACATTGAAAAGCTTGAGGTAAATGATGACACTGGGGCAGAATTGTTTTACAAATGGGACAGAAAATCTATAAAAACCATCACAGACAACCCTTGAATCATACATTCTGTCCTGGCATGGTGCAAACTACATGAGATGTTTGGACGAGGGGATTCCTTTCCCCTAAAACCCCTTTATGGAACAATAGATTGATCCCTATGTTTTTCCAGAATAGTAACTTTGGTCTGATAAGGGGATCACTCTTCTTATGTCTTTTGATCAGCTGAAACAGAAATACCACTTGCCTAACAGGGACTTCTTTAGCTACCTACAACTACGAAACTTTATTAGGGTGACTCTCAAGGGACAATGGAACCTCCCTAAGATGTCACCTATTGAACAACTCTGCCACGCAGACCAACCACTGTTCAAGACCATTTCCCGTGTATACGATACTCTTATGTCAGGACTAACACTGCCTGGGCTAGATAAACCCCGCATCAGAAGGGAAAAAGATCTGGGTATTGATCTTGATGAGGATCTATGGAGTGACCTATGCAGGGATGGTGTTACATCCACATTGAACTCCAGATACAGACTGATCCAGTTTAATTTCCTCCATCAGCTCTATATCACCCCATCTAGACTGCACAAGTTCAACCCAGATATCTCCTCCCTATGTTTTTAGATGTGGCTCAGATGAAGGTACATTCCTCCATTCCACTTGGCAGTGTTCAAAACTACACGGTTTCTGGCAGGGGGTATGCGATACCATATCCTCAATTCACGGGGTTGCATTCCCTTTAGACCCGGAGGTCTGTCTACTGGGTAACTTTTCTAACACCAATCTTAGGCAAAGCCATACTATAAAGCTAACAGAAATATTGCTAGCGATTGCCAAGAATTGTATTGCCTTGAAATGGAAATTGGATTCCTCCCTGCCAGTTGCAATGTGGCTATCGGAAGTTAACTTCTTCGAGATAGGGGGCGCTTTAATTTTTTAAAAAACGTTTCCGTTTTAAACAAGATATTTTGTCACGAAACGATGCTCGACTATGCATGTAATTGACAGCTTTGGAAAGAAAAAACTCTGACGTTTCCAAAACTGCAAAGATATTATCTGTGAGTTCCCCAGAACTAATGCTACAGGCGAAACCAAGATGAAATTTCATACAGGAAATGGTCCAGATTTTGAATGCCCTGTGTTCCAATGTCTCCTTCTATGGCTGTGAATGCGCCAGGAATGAGCCTGCACTTTCTGTCGTTTCCCCAAGGTGTCTGCAGCATTGTGACGTATTTGTAGGCATATCATTGGAAGATCGACCATAAGAGACTACATTTACCAGGTGTCCGCCCGGTGTCCTCCATCGAAATTATTGCGTAATCTCCAGGTCCATGCGCGTTCCATTTTCTTCAGAGGAGAAACCAAACTGCCACAAATGATTTATCATCGATAGATATGTGAACAACACCTTGAGGATTGATTCTAAACAACGTTTGCCATGTTTCTGTCGTTATTATGGAGTTAATTTGGAAAAAGGTTTGCGTTGTAATGACATAATTTTCGTTTTTTTTCTTACCCAAACGTGATGAACAAAACGGAGCGATTTGTCCTACACAAATAATATTTTTGGAAAAACTGAACATTTGCTAACTAACTGAGTCTCCTCATTGAAAACATCTGAAGTTCTTCAAAGGTAAATGATTTTACTTGAATGCTTTTCTTGTTTTTGTGAAAATGTTGCATGCTGAATGCTAGGCTTAATGCTATGCTAGGCTATCAATACTCATACAAATGCTTGTTTAGCTATGGTTCAAAAGCATATTTTGAAAATCTGAGATGACAGTGTTGTTAACAAAAGGCTAAGCTTGAGAGCTAATATATTTATTTTATTTAATTTGCGATTTTCATGAATAGTTAACGTTGTGTTATGCTAATGAGCTTGCGGTGATAATTACACTCCTGGATACAAGTTTTTTTTTTCGTAACCAAACGTGATGAACAAAACAGAGCGATTTGTCCTACACAAATAATATTTTTGGAAAAACTGAACATTTGCTATCTAACTGAGAGTCTCCTCATTGAAAACATCTGAAGTTCTTCAAAGGTAAATTATTTTATTTAAATGCTTTTCTTGTTTTTGTGAAAATGTTGCATGCTGAATGCTAGGCTTAATGCTATGCTAGGCTATCAATACTCATACAAATGCTTGTTTAGCTATGGTTCAAAAGCATATTTTGGAAATCTGAGATGACAGTGTTGTTAACAAAAGGCTAAGCTTGAGAGCAAATATATTTATTTCATTTAATTTGCGATTTTCATGAATAGTTAACGTTGCGTTATGGTAATGAGCTTGAGGCTATAAATAGGATCCCGGATACGGGATTGCTCGTCGCAACAGGTTAATAGTTGTATCCCTTTGGAGAAAATCACTTACTGCTTGAGGAATAAGTTAAAGACATTTTACAGAATTTGGCAACCTTTTATTGACTATATGGAGAATCTCCCCCCACATCTCATTGATTGAATCTATATATAATCCTCACATAATGTTTCACACGTAATGTATAATATGTAGCCTACGGCAGGTGATCCAATGTCTCGTTATTATTTTTTTCTTATTGTATGTTTGTTACTGTTACTGTTACTGTCACTTTGTCCTATCGTTGTCTAATATCTTTTCACTTTTGTTTTGAATGTTCTTAATTGGAAAATGCAAAAATAAAATATATAAAATAAAATAAAAACATCTGCTATCTGAGCAGCTTACCGATCGCTTCAGCTGTACATAGTCCACCTGTAAATAGCCCACCCAATTTACCTACCTCATCCCCATACTGTTTTTATTTATTTACTTTTCTGCTCTTTTGCACACCAGTATCTCTACCTGCTCATCTGATCATTTATCACTCCAGTGTTAATCTGCCAAATCGTAATTATTCGCTCCTATGGCCTATTTATTGCCTACCTCCTCATGCCTTTTGCACACAATGTATATAGACTCCTTTTTCCCCCTACCGTGTTATGGACTTGTTTATTATTTACTCCATGTGTAACTCTGTGTTGTTGTCTGTTCACACTGCTATGCTTTATCTTGACCAGGTCGCAGTTGCAAATGAGAACTTGTTCTCAACTAGCCTACCTGGTTAAATAAAGGTGAAATAAAAAATTTAACAAATAAAAAAAACACTGCCCTAGACCTTACTGCAGCTTAGCGGATGAGGTTACTCTGGTTATATCTACTGTAGTGCACTATGCAGGGAATAGGGTGCCATTTGAGATGCAACCAATAAATCTGTACCAGCACCGTGCAATTCCCACAACAACAGCATCCCTATTAAACCCTTTTTATTTTCTGCAATTTATTCTTCTCAATGGGTCACTGGTCCAAGAACAACAGAAAACAGCCATGACACGGTCATACTAGTAGGAAAGGCAAGTGCTCCTGACTTTCTACTTCGTGTTGAATAAATGAGGTGCTACATGAAAACACTCATTTTCACATAGGCTGAAAAGTCAATGGATATGTAGCCTGTGACCTTTAGCTTTGCCACACTGATTTTCAGTGAAAAGCAGCATTCATGAACTTGGAATGTGTCCTTAATGACCTTAGGGGTCAAAAGTAGTGCACTATAAAGGGAACAGGGTGCCATTTGGGATGCAACCATCGACTTGCTAATTCCCTTTTAATTGAAGGAACATGTTGAAGTGATTAGGCAATGACATCATCGTCTCAGTTTGTAGTTTCACTGACCCACGAGAGCACAGCTAATTCCAAAGAGCTCAAAACAAACAGACTGTTGCTAAAATATCACAGCAAATAGCTTAGCGAATGCATATCCGAGAGTTATAAATAGTGAGGATATAAAAATGTCCTGGATGCAGAGAGGGAATTCCAATAAATGCCTGGGGTACGGGATGGGGGATCAATACCATTGATGACCAGCAACAAATCACTGGGATATCGTGATCTGGAGCTACTGTATCAACACAAGCCTTGACGTTCATAGTCACACCACTCATTATGAAACCATAATACTGAAAAGCAACAAAAAATACATTCAAAAACAAACAAATAATTTCTATTGTTTTGTCTAATTTCATGTGCGGAATTTAAAAAAAGAAGGGAACCGAAGGAAAAACCCAGCTCACTCCAATACCTCCTGTGGATATGACGGAGAGATGTAAAGCTACTCCGAGAGAGAGAAACTCAAAACCACAAAAGTGCTCTTGATTTGAATCAGGAGAGAGGCTCTCATTTCTTAATGGTTGACAGCACTGCTCTAGAAGTGTGCCATGTGGCCATCCCCCGCTCCCCACTCTCTAATACTCCTCTCCTGGCTAAGTCCCAAATGGCACCCAATTCCCTACATAGTACACTACTTTTGACCAGGTCCCATAAGTATATGTTTTAAAAAGTCCACTATATAGGGAATAGAGTGCCATTTGGGGTATCCATTTCCATGCTCGACATGTGTTGGTGATAGTGGCAGGTCAGTTAGAGGGGAGTCGGAGGGGACTCTCACTGGCTCTCCGGGCCAGCCAACTGGGCTGGCTGGCCATTTAGACTCTCATTAAGCAGGTCTTTGTTCAGAGCTACACAGAGGCTTTGAAGCTGACTTCATAGGGCCCACTGCCAGGCCTGATCAATGGCTGACAGCACCCTAACACACACACACACACACACACACACACACACACACACACACACACACACACACACACACACACACACACACACACACACACACACACACACACACACACACACACACACACACACACACACACACACACACACACACACACACATGCCATATTCACATTTGCATACACACACATAGGCACACACACGTACAGTACCAGTCAAAAGTTTGGATACACCTACTCATTCAATAGTTTTTCTTTATTTGGACTTTTCTACATTGTAGAATAATAGTGAAGACATCAAAATTATGAAATAACACATGTTTAATCATGTAGTAACCAAACAATTGTTTAACAAATGAAAATAGATTTTAGATTCTTCAAAGTAGCCACCCTTTGCTTTGATGGCAGTTTTGCACACTCTTGGCATTCTCTCAACCAGTTTCATGAGGTAGTCACCTGGAATGCATTTCAATTAACAGGTGTGCCTTGTTACAAGTCCTTTGTGGAATTTCTTTCCTTCTTAATATGTTTGAGCCAATCAGTTGTGGTGTGGCGAGGTGGGGGGTTTACAGAAGATAGCTCTAAAAGACCAAGCCTACATCATGGCAAGAACAGCTTAAAAAAGCAAAGAGAAATGACGGTCCATCATTACTTTAAGACATGAAGGTCATTCAAACTGGAAAATTGCAAAAAGCATCAAGAGCAATGATGAAACTGGCTTTCATGAGGACCGCCACAGGAAAGCAAAACCCAGATTTACCTCTGCTGCAGAGGATATGTTCATTAGAGTTACCAGCCTCGGAAATTACAGGGGGGGGGGCTCTAGAAATCATTTGAATAAGATAGACAACGAACCAATTTCAACATTGCCGACCCACGAGGAGTTAGCTGAAGATGCTAGCTCCCAAGAGTTCCCCACAGAACCTACTCAAAGTGACCTACTGGCTGCCATAAACTCACTAAGCAAGAAGGTGGAGAATATTGGGACTTTGACTGAAACTGTGAAGGCAACTAAGGACAGGGTGCATGAGGTTCAGCAGACGACAGTCGATCACAAGGAAAGGCTACAGGACATAGCGAAAAACAGTGCACAAAGTTCAAAATTACAACAAAACCCTGAAAGCCCGATTGGAAATGCTCGAGTCGCATTCAAGATGCAAGAATATCCGAATATTTGGGATCCAGGAGGACACTGAGAAAGGGAAACCCACTGAATTTGTCTCTGAGCTGATACCGGCATTGCCGGAGAGTGAACACTTCAAAACGGCCATCCTGAACGACCGCGCAAACAGATCACAGGCAACAAAGCGGTCGTGCCACCAAGGCCATTCATTGTACGGCTGCACTATCCCCAGACCAGGGATCTCATCCTCAAGCTGGCTAGTCAAAAGTTCCTTAACTATAACAGAACCAGGGTGTCTTTCGACCCAGATATTACTTTGGAGGTGAGGAACCAAAGGAAAGAGTATGATGAGTTACTACGCAAGAAATGCAGGGCTGCCAACACCCGATATGGATTCCTCTTCCCAGCCCGGTTTAAGGTGACAGTCGAGGGACCAACACGCACGTTTAACAACCCAAGAGAGGCCGATCTGTTCTTGTCAAGCAAGCTCCCTGGCTGAGGATACAGAACGGCTGTGTCAACCGGCTAATTGGCCAAATACAGGCCAGGAATGTGTTTGAATTTCCTGCCTATGTCTTTTCGATCAGAAGATCAGAAATTGGGATTATGTGATGGGTGAGATGTTAGGCCAAACAATGCTATATAAATGCCATATCATGTTTTAAAGCCACTCACCCCCTAACGTGAGAGTTAGGTGTTATTTAACTTTAGTTTATATGCGGAGCCTCTATAGATGACGAGTTAGTTCAAGCTGTATGTCTAGACTCCCTAAAGTCGGTGTTACACGGAACCCAAAACGGCTGCGCGCGTACGCCATCGTGGATGAATGTATTTTGTCCCCCCACACCAAACGCGATCACGACACGCAGGTTAAAATATCAAAACCAACTCTGAACCAATTATATTCATTTGGGGACAGGTCAAAGCATTTATCATGTATGGCAATTTAGCTAGCTTGCACTTGCCAACTAATTCGTTCTATTTAGATAGCTTGCTGTTGCTAGCTAATTTGTCCTGGGATATAAACATTCAGTTGTTATGTCACCTGAAATGCACAAGGTCCTCTACCCCGACAATTAATCCACACATAAAACAGTCAACCGAATAGTTTCTAGTCATCTCTCCTCCTTCCGGGCTTTTTCTTCTCTTGACTTTATAATGCAATTGGCATTATAAATTGGCTCTTTCATAAATTAGGTGCATTACCGTTCGTCTTTCAGTCAACGTGGGTATAACGAATGAGGAGATGGCAGTGTGGGTACATGCTTCTATAAACCAATAAGGAGATGGGAGAGGCAGGACTCAATCTGCGTCAGAAATAGAACTGACTTCTATTTTAGCCCTTGGCAACGCAGATGCTCATTGGCGCACGAGCAGTGTGGGTGCAATAATTGAATAAGAAAGATTTTTACATTTATTTTGCAACGCTCGCATCGCGTGTGGTCAGCCTGTTAGTCAGGGAGTGCTTCGTTTGGGGAAGTCACTCAGTAATGGGAAGTGGAGGGGGGATGAGGTCTGTGTTTTATGTTCACATTTATTAATACAGGCGGCGTGACAAGCTCCCGCAGGGCGGGACGTTTTTCTTTTGGGCTTTGTATGACAGCAACAATTTAATCTAAAATAAGAAATGCCACAGTGACAGAGCACAGAGTAGACAAGGTGGAATAAAGATAGTCAGCTGGAACTGTAATGGGTTAGGGTAGCCTAGTGGTTAGAGTGTTGGACTAGTAACCGGAAGGTTGCAAGTTGAAACTGGGACTGAGCACACACCCCTGTGAAGCTCCAGTGTTGAGAATCAGCGTGGCAGATGTGTTGCTACCTACCCTCATGGATGATCTCTGCATGTGTGGTTCCCACCTCCAGGCTGTCTAAGGGCTTATTTGACCAAGAAGGAAAGTGATGCCGTGCTGCATGAGATGACCTGGCCTCACACAATTGAGAAGGTTTGGGATGAGTTGTGCCGCAGAGTAAAGGAAAAGCAGCCAAGAAGTGCTGCCAGAGACAGAGGGTGGCTACTAGAATCTAAAATCAATTTTGGATTTGTTTAACACTTTTTTGGTTAGTACATGATTCCATATGTTATTTCATAGTTTTGATGTCATTACTATTATTCTACAATGTAGAAAATAGTCAAAATAAAGAAAAACCCTTGAATGAGTAGGTGTGTCCAAACCTTTGACTGGTACTGTATATATTTTTGTATTTAATCCATTTTGAATTCAGACTAAGTCAAGGGTTACGAAAGCTTTCTGAAGGCACTGTACATGGATAAAGCATGTTCCTCCAGCTAGCCACATATATTAAGCCATGTTTACATTAGCACGGTCAGGTAGTCCAGGGGCCGTATCGCCCGCATGTATCAAGCGTCTCAGAGTAGGAGATGTGCTGATCTAGGATCAGGTCCCCCTGTCCATGTAATCTTATTCATTGTGATCTAAAAAGCTAAACTGATCCTCGATCAGACACATATCCTCTGTTCTTACCTGGGCACAGTGGAGAGATAGGTCACCAGCCGCCGCAGTTCCTCGTGTTTTATTCTGTCATGGTTGCTTCTGGCAGGGAAGGTCAGTATGGGGCCACCTCTCTTATCACGACCTCCTGTAGGAACACAGATAGCAGAAATCTCCTGATTTATGAAAGCCCTATGGCAGAGATAGATAGAGCTTTAAGTGCACATGGGGTATCTTCCCAAATGGCACCCTATTCTCTATATAGTGCACTACTCTTGACCAGGGCCCAAAAACATCCCTCCATTTTCTCAGCATTCTCTCAAAGTGCCTGTATAGGTCATTTACAGGATGACATGATATACAACATAATGAGAGTAGAAAGGCTCTGTCTTCATATCTCTTATTTAGTAGGTATTTGTCCAAAAAGGCACCCTATTCCCTGTGCTACTTTTGTCCAGAGCCCATGGTCAAAAGTAGTGCACTATAACAGGGAATATTGTGCCATTTGGCACGCATCCCATGTGTGGAGAGATGCATGACCAGATTGATGTTGAAGTACAGTGAACGTTTGTTTATCCCTGGTGCTCATGGGACTTTGTGAGCAGCACCAGGAAGGCAGACATGGAGGCAGGGAGGCAAAGCAGCAGCGCCCCAGAGGGAGGGCATGGAGGCAGAGGGGGGGCATGGAGGGATTTTGGTGATGACAGATCTTTGTTGACACTTTTTGGAAGCACCAACCCCCATGGATGGCAGTGCTCCCCCGTGCTTCTCCCTCCCCTCGACTCTCTGACATGTCCACCAGTCTGTCATCCTCAAGCCCCCCCCCCTGTGTGTGTGTATGTGTGTACCACACACTGGGCCTCGTCAAAAGAGATAAGGCCAACAATATTACTCTACTGCTGCTGGGGAAACCTCTGATGTATTTTGGGGAGAAAAAAAACATCAGTGAGATGCATGCCAGAGTAGTCCCATCTCCCAGGGGAGAGAGAGCAAGACTGAGAGCAACAGACAAAGAGAGAGCGAGAAAGAGGGAGAGATGAGATATCTATTCTCAACAGCTCAAAGGCTGCCTTAAGTTAACAGCCTTGTGTTTATTAGACTAAATGAGATTTTCTCTATTTTACATGGCGTTTAGCTTATTTTTTACAACAGCGCTCCAGTCAGGTCCAGTTCCCCGCCAGCTCTCTTTGCCAGCATTTTACCTGGTTACCCTGTTCATTGAGAGATGAGTCAGAAACCGTTTTTAGTCACACGGCTGGCTGCATTGTATTACCGCCACACCGGCAGTCATGACCGCAGTAAAATTCTACATGACCATCGAGTCACGGTTACCTCCTTTATGCCCTCTGAACATGTGTACACAACTTGCTATGTACCATCAGGTCCTAATGGCCTGGTACTCAGGGCTCTATTGTCCCTCTGATATCAATGAAAATGCAAATGCAATCACAATTCACATCAAAACAGTAGTGTGCTTTTAAAACTCCCCTCGCTGTGGTGATCAATTTGAAGAATAGAAAAGTTCAACAGCAGGTTGAAACTGAGTTTAAAACATGGTCGTTGTGGATGTTGTTTCAAAGCCTAATTCAACGAAATGGACAGCTGCTTTCTAAGGTGATGACTAATTCAAAACAACAACCATAAGCATATATTAGAGCTTATGCATATGAAGGTTTATGAGCCTATGCAAACTGAATTAAAATGATTGCGCCGTTATACAATACATAGCCTTCCGCATATTACGCACGGCAGAAAAACAGAAAACAAAATAACTGTAAGAAGTCTTTGGTACATAATTGGTCTGTGCACTAATGAAGATGATATTGTAATCTGAAGTTCCCGCACATGAAAGTTGTTTTGCCGATGGTTAAATGTCAACATGCTTGTCATGTACTACTAATCATGCTTGTCATGGGAATTTCCTCAGCACAGGTCTGCCAAGAACACTGACAGCCAGAACAGAAAATATCTTCATGATTTCCCATAGTGGATTAGTCAAGATGAAGCATCACAGGCTGCAAACCAAACGGCACCCTATTTTACCTATGTAGTGCACTACTTTAGAACAGGACTGATAGGACTAGGGAATAGGGTGCCATTTGGGACGCGAGACACACTCACCTGACACAAAGGCCACTTTCTCTTTCAGCACAGGCAGGACATCAGATGCCTTAATCCCATCATTCCTGAAGGACCCTGGAGAAGAGAGACAGATCAGGACAAGATTCAGATATTCAACTTTCATCTTCTGTAATCTCATTAAGAGATTTACATTCCTGGACAAATGGAACACATAACTACAGGCTGATGATGATAACAGAAAGATAAGCTCTGTGTTCTTCTTAAAGTTATTCCCAGACCCTGAGAACTTTTTTCCCCCTCCAACGTTTTTAGAAGTCAATAAACAACGATAAAACAGGCCGGACAGCATTCTCTGCTAGAGGACTCTATAGTAGGGTGACCAGATGTCCCCGTTTACCAGGGACAGTCCCCATTGTTGGTGGCCTGTCCCCAGCTGGAGCTGTCCCCGGAAATGTCCCCATTTTTTAACTGTGGATTGAAAACAGACTGCAAAGTGAAAAAATATTTAACGTTGCAAGAAAGACCGGGCAGCAGAGCCTACCCGTTGATGTCTCAATCGCGTTGTGCTTGTTTAGGCCAAAAGAGGGGGCTGCTGGCTATAGCAGCTTCCTTCACTCTTCTTCTACTAACTACTTGCTCGCGCTAGTTTAGAAAAAACTAATGTGGAAAACTTGGCCAGAAGCTAACAAGTGTGTCAAGTGAATCCACAACATCACCACAAATGTGTTTTCAAGCCAAGTATGTTACAATTGTTTGAGATACTAGCTAGTGATGTTATAATGTCACAATTTATTATATAGATAGATGATCTGCTCTGTAAGGTTTTAAATAGGTTATGCTAGCTAACGTTAGTCTACATAGCTAAGTTAGCTAGCTATGTTAGCTAGCTACTGTCATGGTAGCTAGGTTTTTTAAAAGTTCACAGGTAAACATGCAGTGGACGGGCTATTTTGAAAATATGATTATATTAAATGAATGCACAATTAATTTTGGGAATATTTATTTGTATTTAAATGGTTTGGCATTGCAATAAGTGGTGTGAAAATATATTTAGAAATGTTCATGGATAACGTTAGCATAATATTTTCTGTTAAGAGTGGATAGGAAGGAGAGGAGGAAGATTGGATAGGAAGAAGAGTAAAGGAGATGAAGGAGGAAATGTAAACATAAGATTACAGAGCCTGACAATGTATTATTCCAAACAATGTTTTTGAGATAAAATACAAAAATGAGGCAATAGGAATCTGTGAACCAGAAGTATTTTATCTAATAGTGTACTATTTATTATTAAAGATTGGAGAGTAAGACTGAAAAATGAAGTGACGCAAAGGAGAATGAGGTAGAAAGGTAAAGAGAAGGAAAGGAAGAAAGAGAAGGAAGACGAGTGAAGAAAAGAGAAGGAGAAAGATTGGAGGAGTAGAAAAAGTTAAGAGTGTAAGAAGAGTGACACAAGGAGAGTGAAGATGAGCAGACAGAGGAGGTACAATGGCTCTTTCGCAGAAACGGAAATGACATTTTAATGACAACATGAGATCATTTCCATTTATACATTCAGGTCAAGACGATAGAATGGTTCACTGCACTCTTTGTAATTCCTCTTTTTCAATTGGCAGCGGGGGGAAGAACGGCAGTGGTAGAACATCAACAGACGACAAAACATAAAGCCTCTCTGATTGGCCGTGTTGGTTTGCCCTCTGTCACCACATTCTTCAAGAAAGTAGAGCCTTCCCAAGAAGAATATGATTTAGCTGTGCAGGAGGGTCTTTGCATACCACACTATGCAACATAGTCACAGTTACAGATCTATGCACTGCCCAGCACAACTGACACGGAAGCTTTGAGCCAAAGTTCACATGTGCTAGGACAAAAAATGTAACATGTTAGCACCATGGGTAACTACTTCGGTAACACAGACCTAGACCAGGTTGAATTTGTCGGACACAAATTCAATCATGGGCATGTAAAGCTGCTGCCAATAGTAGCCAGATATCGTAAGATATATGATGGCAGCACGTCTGTGGAAACGTAGGAGACACGTCCTTAACGTAGGAGACACTGCTAGCTAGCCAACAGCTAGCCAACGTCTACTGAATAGAACTTCCGCACTCAATAACCCGGTCGCATTCCGCTTCGCTCCACAGGTAGTATCACATTTTTCATTTCATTACAGCACAACGGTTTGATTTGTTTGATCGTAGCTAGCTACATAGCTAGCTACATAGCCGTCTGTGTATCAAAGATAATTGTGTAGTCTAGAGCGATTTTCTAGGTTAGCTAGCCAGCTATTGTCGTTCTTTTAACGTAACGTAATCAACACTGCTAGCTAGCCCCCGAATAGCAGCACTGTAGTAACTATTACACTCAACGGAACGACTTGATTAGTGTAGTGTCAACAACGCAGCCACTGCCAGCTAGCCTACAAAGTCAACAACTCAGCCACTGCCAGCTAGCCTACTTAAGCAGTACTGTATCATTTTAATCATTTTAGTCAATAAGATTCTTGCTACGTAAGCTTAACTTTCTGAACATTCGAGACGTGTAGTCCACTTGTCATTCCAATCTCCTTGCATTAGCGTAGCCTCTTCTGTAGCCTATCAACTATGTGTCTGTCTATCCCTGTTCTCTCCTCTCTGCACAGACCATACAAACGCTCCACACCGCGTGGCCCCTGCCACCCTAATCTGGTGGTCCCAGCGCGCACGACCCACGTGGAGTTCCAGGTCTCCGGTAGCCTCTGGAACTGCCGATCTGCAGCCAACAAGGCAGAGTTCATCTCAGCCTATGCCTCCCTCCAGTCCCTCGACTTCTTGGCACTGACAGAAACATGGATCACCACAGATAACACTGCTACTCCTACTGCTCTCTCTTCGTCCGCCCACGTGTTCTCGCACACCCCGAGAGCTTCTGGTCAGCGGGGTGGTGGCGGCATCGGGATCCTTATCTCTCCCAAGTGGTCATTCTCTCTTTCTCCCCTTACCCATCTGTCTATCGCCTCCTTTGAATTTCATGCTGTCACAGTTACCAGCCCTTTCAAGCTTAACATCCTTGTCATTTATCGCCCTCCAGGTCCCCTCGGAGAGTTCATCAATGAGCTTGATGCCTTGATAAGCTCCTTTCCTGAGGACGGCTCACCTCTCACAGTTCTGGGCGACTTTAACCTCTCCACGTCTACCTTTGACTCATTCCTCTCTGCCTCCTTCTTTCCACTCCTCTCCTCTTTTGACCTCACCCTCTCACCTTCCTCCCCTACTCACAAGGCAGGCAATACGCTCGACCTCATCTTTACTAGATGCTGTTCTTCCACTAACCTCATTGCAACTCCCCTCCAAGTCTCCGACCACTACCTTGTATCCTTTTCCCTCTCGCTCTCATCCAACACTTCCCACACTGCCCCTATTCGGATGGTATCGCGCCGTCCCAACCTTCGCTCTCTCTCCCACTACTCTCTCCTCTTCCATCCTATCATCTCTTCCCTCTGCTCAAACCTTCTCCAACCTATCTCCTGATTCTGCCTCCTCAACCCTCCTCCTCCCTTTCTGCATCCTTTGACTCTCTATGTCCCCTATCTTCCAGGCCAGCTCGGTCCTCCCCTCCCGCTCCGTGGCTCGACGACTCATTGCGAGCTCACAGAACAGGGCTCCGGGCAGCCGAGCGGGAATGGAGAAACTCTCCTCCCTGCGGACCTGGCATCCTTTCACTCCCTCTCTACATTTTCCTCCTCTGTCTCTGCTGCTAAAGCCACTTTCTACCACTCTAAATTCCAAGCATCTGCCTCTAACCCTAGGAAGCTCTTTGCCACCTTCTCCTCCCTCCTGAATCCTCCTCCCCCTCCCCCCTCCTCCCTCTCTGCAGATGACTTCGTCAACCATTTTGAAAAGGTCGACGACATCCGATCCTCGTTTGCTAAGTCAAACGACACCGCTGGTTCTGCTCACACTGCCCTACCCTGTGCTCTGACCTCTTTCTCCCCTCTCTCTCCAGATGAAATCTCGCGTCTTGTGACGGCCGACCGCCCAACAACCTGCCCGCTCGACCCTATCCCCTCCTCTCTTCTCCAGACCATTTCCGGAGACCTTCTCCCTTACCTCACCTCGCTCATCAACTTATCCCTGACTGCTGGCTACGTCCCTTCCGTCTTCAAGAGAGCGATAGTTGCACCCCTTCTGAAAAAATCTACACTCGATCCCTCCGATGTCAACAACTACAGACCAGTATCCCTTTCTTTTCTCTCCAAAACTCTTGAACGTGCCGTCCTTGGTCAGCTCTCCCGCTATCTCTCTCAGAATGACCTTCTTGATCCAAATCAGTCAGGTTTCAAGACTAGTCATTCAACTGAGACTGCTCTTCTCTGTATCACGGAGGCGCTCCGCACCGCTAAAGCTAACTCTCTCTCCTCTGCTCTCATCCTTCTAGACCTATCGGCTGCCTTCGATACTGTGAACCATCAGATCCTCCTCTCCACCCTCTCCGAGTTGGGCATCTCCGGCGCGGCCCACGCTTGGATTGCGTCCTACCTGACAGGTCGCTCCTACCAGGTGGCGTGGCGAGAATCTGTCTCCTCACCACGCGCTCTCACCACTGGTGTCCCCCAGGGCTCTGTTCTAGGCCCTCTCCTATTCTCGCTATACACCAAGTCACTTGGCTCTGTCATAACCTCACATGGTCTCTCCTATCATTGCTATGCAGACGACACACAATTAATCTTCTCCTTTCCCCCTTCTGATGACCAGGTGGCGAATCGCATCTCTGCATGTCTGGCAGACATATCAGTGTGGATGACGGATCACCACCTCAAGCTGAACTTCGGCAAGACGGAGCTGCTCTTCCTCCCGGGGAAGGACTGCCCGTTCCATGATCTCGCCATCACGGTTGACAACTCCATTGTGTCCTCCTCCCAGAGCGCTAAGAATCTTGGCGTGATCCTGGACAACACCCTGTCGTTCTCAACTAACATCAAGGCGGTGGCCCGTTCCTGTAGGTTCATGCTCTACAACATCCGCAGAGTACGACCCTGCCTCACACAGGAAGCGGCGCAGGTCCTAATCCAGGCACTTGTCATCTCCCATCTGGATTACTGCAACTCGCTGTTGGCTGGGCTCCCTGCCCGTGCCATTAAACCCCTACAACTCATCCAGAACGCCGCAGCCCGTCTAGTGTTCAACCTTCCCAAGTTCTCTCAAGTCACCCCGCTCCTCCGCTCTCTCCACTGGCTTCCAGTTGAAGCTCGCATCCGCTACAAGACCATGGTGCTTGCCTACGGAGCTGTGAGGGGAACGGCACCTCATTATCTCCAGGCTCTGATCAGGCCCTACACCCAAATAAGGGCACTGCGTTCATCCACCTCTGGCCTGCTCGCCTCCCTACCACTGAGGAAGTACAGTTCCCGCTCAGCCCAGTCAAAACTGTTCGCTGCTCTGGCTCCCCAATGGTGGAACAAACTCCCTCACGACGCCAGGACAGCGGAGTCAATCACCACCTTCCGGAGACACCTGAAACCCCACCTCTTTAAGGAATACCTAGGATAGGATAAAGTAATCCTTCTCACCCCCCCCTTAAAATATTTAGATGCACTATTGTAAAGTGGCTGTTCCACTGGATGTCATAAGGTGAATGCACCAATTTGTAAGTCGTTCTGGATAAGAGCGTCTGCTAAATGACTTAAATGTAATGTAAATGAAACAAAACTGCTTGATTTTGTTGAATTGAAAGGAGAAACAGCAGAGAAAATTGCAGCGGAGTTCCTGGTGATCATCAACATTTAACCTGGAAAACAAAGTTGTGGCGTTCTCTGCCGACAACACAAATACCAACTTTGGAGGTCTGAATAGGCTGGGGAGGGTCAATGTCCATACCAAAGTTAAAAACGCTCTGCAGCGGGAGGTGATTGGCTTAGGTTGTCCAGCCCGCATCATTCATAACATGGCCAGAACAGCTTTGGATATGATTCCCCATGATGTTGAGTACCTGCTCACAAAGACATTTGGATATTTTCACCGTCAGAGTAGACAGAGACAGAAGAGATTTTGTGAGTTTGTTGGCCAGGAGTACCATAGCATTTTAGGACACAGCAATGTTCGCTGGCTGTCCATGCTCCCTGCTCTAGAAAGAGTCCTGAAAATGTATGTGCCATTGAAATCCTTTTTTCATTCTGAAGACAGATGCCCTGTTGTCCTGCGAACAATATTCAAAGATTCACCTACTGAACTTTGTCTGGCATTTGTCTATGGAAACCTGACCGTATTCAGTGACACGATCAGGATGCTTGAAGGCCAGGACAGCTGTGCTGTGAAGTCAGCTGCAATTCTGAGAAACGTTGAGGCAAAATTGAGGCAGAATTTCATTCCAGTTTTGATCAGAGGTCTTCTGAGAGAACTAGAGGAAAATGGAGCAATGTCCAAAGAGAGCTTTCACAAAACATCCCCAAACATTCTTCACTACGGCTGTGAATTACTACCAAGCATGGGGGAAGCACACAGATAATCGAAAATATTTACATTGTCTCCTTCTAAAAACGGGACCTCAGCATGAAGAGATCCAGAAGGCAGCAGCCACACTGCAGAAAAAATACCCCAATGTGACCATTAAATTAGGATGCATTGTTTGGCAAGGTTACTGGCCTGCAAGATTTCTTAAAGGGGGGATCACTTGAAGAATGGAAAACATCTGAGACACCACTTAGTCAGAGATGGAGAACGGTGGTTACCCACTTCAAAGAGAATGACATCCCACACACTAACCTGGCTAGATTAGCGTCTGTTGTCATGTGCTTACCTGGAAGTAATGCACCAGTCGAGAGAGTGTTCTCCCAAATGAATGGTATATGGACAGCAGCAAGAATTAGGTGCACTGTACCTACCATCGAGACCATGCTTATTGTGAAGACAAACGTCAACCTCCCCTGCCAGGAGTTTATGGAGGAAGCTGGACAAAGACAAAGCAATCCTGAAGAAGATACATTCTTCTGAGAAATATACAGATTACGTTGGTATAAGTATATTATCTAGTTACCAATCTCATCAGCATCTTGTTTTTTTTAATTATCTTGTTAAGTATTTCACATATATTGTCCCTGTTTTTTGAATTTTCATCATGCTCTCATTCTACCAAGACTACATGGACCACTGAAAGGCTGTTCAGATTGGACAGTTCTGTCTTGTCTGTAGTGTTTCTGTAATATAGTTGTTTTCTCCGTCTGTCACAGTGTGCCTGGAATTGTCCCCCTTTGTTATTTCATAGATAATACCATTGGATATTTTAATGATATATTGACTGCCGAACTGGAAATGTCCCCGGTTTTCATTTCAGAAATCCGGTCACCTTACTTTATAGTACACACACATCACTGATACAAATGTATAGAGATTACACAGTTGAAGTTGGACGTTTACATACACTTAGGTTGGAGTCATTAAAACTCGTTTTTCAACCACTCCACAAATTTCTTCTAAACAAACTATAGTTTTGGCAAGTCGGTTAGGACATCTACCTTGTGCATGACACAAGTCATTTTTCAAACAATTGTTTACAGACAGATTATTTCACTTAGAATTCATTGTATCACAATTCCAGAGGGTCAGAAGTTTACATACACCGAGTTGACTGTGCAGCACTGTAAAGTAGATTTTCCCTATTTTACATGGTGTTAAGCTTGTTTTTAGAACAGCGCTCCAGTCAGGTCCAGTTACCCGCCAGCTCTCTTTGCCAGCATTTTACCTGGTTACCCTGTTCATTGACACGGCTGGCTGCATTGTAGTAAAAGGGATGCTGGCCAGCAGCATTCAATCTCCTCTCTCCAGACATGGGTTCAAACTCTATTTTAAATCATTTCAAATGTAGCTATGCTTGATTGACCTTGCCTACGGCAACAGAGCCAATAGCATACTTGCAAAACTGCAAATCCCACCCATCTAAAACAAACACTAAAAGTACTTGAAAGACTTGTTGTCTCTCAAAGATATCGTTACAGTTTTTGATAAACTAGCTTGCGAATTTTAGCCATATTAGTACAGAAGTGACATCAGTCAAAACAAGACATGGTATAAAGAACAAGAAACTAGCTGAAACAAGCCACCTACGATTCCCCAGATGGTAGCTTCTTGTGATTGTTGCTAGCTATCTGGCCATTCACATATCTGGCCATTCACATATCTGGCCATTGGGGCGGCAGGGTAGCCTATTGGTTAGAGCATTGGACTATTAACCAAAAGGTTGTATGTTCAAATCCCCGAGCTGACAAGGTACAAATCTGTCGTTCTGCCCCCGAACAGGCAGTTAAGCCATCATTGAAAATAAGAATTTGTTCTTAACTGACTTGCCTTGTTCATTTGGGTCAAAAGTTTTGGGTAGCCTTCCACAAGCTTCCCAGACTAAGTTGGGTGAATTTTGTTCCATTCCTCCTGACAGAGCTGGTGTAACTGAGTCAGGTTTGTAGGCCTCCTTGCTCGAACACACTTCTTGAGTTCTGCCCAAAAATGTTCTTTACGATTGAGGTCAGGGCTTTGTGATGGCCACTCCAATACCTTGACTTTGTTGTCCTTAAGCCATTTGCCACAACTTTGGAACTATGCCTGGGGTCATTGTCCATTTGGAAGACCCATTTGTGACCAAGCTTTAACTTCCTGACTGATGTCTTGAGATGTTGCTTCAATATATCCACATAATTTTCCTGCCTCATGATGCCATTTATTTTGTGAAGTGCACCAGTCCCACTTGCAGCAATGCACCCCCACAACATGATGCTGCCACCATCGTGCTTCAAGGTTGGGATGGTGTTCTTCGGCTTGCAAGCCTCCCCCTTGGTCCTCCAAACATAATGATGGTCATTATGGCCAAACAGTTCTATTTATGTTTCATCAGACCAAAGGACAATTCTCCAAAAAGTACGATCTTTGTCCTCATGTACACTCTCAAACCATAGTCTGGCTTTTTTATGGCGGTTTTTGAGCAGTGGCTTCTTCCTTGCTGAGCGGGCTTTCAGGTTATGTCGATATAGGAAACGTTTTACTGTGGACTTAGATACCCTTGTACCTGTTTCCTCCAGCATCTTCACAAGGTAGATTTGCACTTTTCGCACCAAAGTACGTTCATCACTAGGACACAGAACGTCTCCATCCTGAGCGATATGATGGCTGCGTGGTCCCATGGCTTTTGGTGGTTGTACTTGAGTACTATTGTTTGTACAGATAAACGTGGTATCTTCAGGCATTTGGAAATTGCTCCCAAGGATGAACCAGACTTGTGGAGGTCTTCAATTTGTATTCTGAGGTCTTGGCTGATTTCTTTTGATTTTCCCATGCTGTCAAGCAAAGAGGCACTGAGTTTGAAGGTAGGCCTTGAAATACATCCACAGGTACACCTCCAATTGACTCAAATGATGTCAATTAGCTTATCAGAAGTTTCTGAAGCCATGATATCATTTTCTGGAGTTTTCCAAGCTGTTTAACCTCTTGCTTCTACCTGGCACGCAGGCGTCCCATCTAGAGCTCTGGAAATGCAAATGCGCTACGCTAAATGCTAATAGTATTAGTTAAAACTCAAACGTTCATTAAAATACACATGCAGGGTATTGAATTAAAGCTACACTCGTTGTGAATCCAGGCAACAAGTCAGATTTCTAAAATGTTTTACGGCGAAAACATAGCACATATTTATGTCAAACCACCACCGCAGACATAGCTCATTAGCATAGCCAAGTAGGAAAAAATATGCAATCAAAAAACGCAGGATAAAAAAAAAATCATTTCACTAACCTTTTGAAATCTTCATCAGATGACAGTAATATAACATGTTACACAGTACATTCATTTTTTTCTCAATAATCTGCAATATATATCCATAAATCTCTGTTTACAATGACGCATCGTTCAAAAAAATGCTACTAAAATGTCAGGAGAAATTAAATAGCTCCGGCAGATAACGTCAGCTAACAAGGAATACACATCATAAACTTTGACTAAATATGCATGTTTTACATATGTATAGGAAGAGACACTTCTTCTAAATGCAATCGCTGTGTTACATTTATTTTTAACGTTACAGTTTGCGTTTACTAGGCTATACTAGGAGTCGGCGCTCCAAATGTATCATTATGCCTCCTCTATCTTGGAGTCGACAGAAACCCAAAATTAACACATACAAATTCCCTTACCTTTGCTGTTCTTCCATCAAAAGACCTGGAAGGGATTATACTTACCAAAACAGCGTTTAGTTTTCAAGTCTGCGTCTTTCGGTTCTCAAAATAGCCACATTTCGGTCGAAATGTAGGCAAAATTCAAGTGGATGCGCACCAAAACGTTGAAATTATATATTATATGTCGAGTAAACTTGTCAAACTATGTTCATAATTAAGCTTTAACATGTTATAAAGGTGTACAGCAATTGTGAGGACGAAGCGAAACACACACGTCTTTTAATTGATCCTGAAGAAAAGAGAGAGCGGGAGCAGAGCGCGCATAAACGTACACTTTTTTTCCGCGTGACCGAGACCTTTCAGCACGCTCAACGTCTCGTGAGCGCGCGATTGTCACAATGAGAAGCCCCATTGAAAGCAGGCTTCGCGCTGAACACGTAGGAACTGTTACCAGAGCGGTAGTTGTTTGGGAAGGCGTTTAAGATGACGTCAAAGTTGGGCCAACTTTTTCCATGACAAGAGAGATTTTGGGAGAATGCATGCCCTGAGACTTCAGCTTTACATAGAGACAAAATTTAAACGGTTTTAGAAGCTTTAGAGTGTTTTCTATTCGATAATATTTTTTATATGCATATATTAGCAACTTTTGACAAAAATGTATCCTGTTTTATATGGGTACCCAATTCCTCCAGAAAGGGGCAGTAAACAGGGCTAGGCTTAAGAGGTTAAAGGCGGCACAGTCAACTTAGTGTATGTAAAATTCTGACCCACTGGAATTGTGATACAGAGAATTATAAGTAAAATGATCTGTCTGTAAACAATTGTTGGAGAAATTAGATGTCCTGACTGACTTGCTGTCACGAATCCCGCTTCCTGAGTCTGTGTTTGCCTGTGTTTCTGTCCTGGAGTGTGTTTCCGGTGTCCTGGAATGCACCCTGTCTGGTTGCCGGGCGAATTAGCTTGTTGGGAGATCGATGTTCACCCACACCTGTATCCCATCAGTAATCTGCACACCTGTCCTGATCATCATCTCTCCTCTTCATAAGCCCGGACCTGACATCCATTCCCTGCCGGATCGTTAGCCATGAACAGTATGTTGTGCCATAGTATCAGCCTCAAGTTGGATAGAATTTGTATTGTTGTTTTTTACGTATTGCTTGCCTTGAACTTATCTCCGTTTGTTCTGTCTTCAGTTACTCACCCGGATCATTTACCCCATTCCCGCCTGGTCATCCGCTACCCCATTGGATCCACCTATTTACTCCCATCAACTCACCACCGCTGCCCGCTACGCCACCTGGATATATCTACCCATTCACATTCACTTGTAAATAAATACTCACCTTCTTCCTACTCTCCTTGTCCTGGTCTGCTTCTGGGTTCGATTTTGAAAGAACGTGACACTTGCCAAAACTAGAAATTTGTGGAGTGGTTGAAAAGCAAGTTTTAATGACTCCAACCTAAGTATATGTAAACTTCTGACTTCAACTGTATATATAAAATACAAAATCATGTTTTTGAAAGCACTGGGCCTTTAAATGTGCTGAAAATGTTCCAAAGCCAAGCAACTATCCTGCACCATTCCCAGAAAGTTGTGGGACGGTTATATGCAAAATAACCATAGGACAACCATGCTCTCACCAAGCTCTAAGAAACATATGGTTCTCAGAACATTATGTGCTAGCTGGGATATAACAATAGTTTCTACCACTCTTTCCTCTCATTGACTTTGCACCACATACAGACTTGGTAGTCACACCAGTGCCCAGCCACTTTCCTCGGGCTCTCTCTCTTGATCTACTCAACCGCACAAAAACACAGGGGGAGAGGAGAGGCAAGGGCATCGATCATAACACAGCAGCTAGTACAATGAACGAGCTGGAGGATGAAGAGCATTCTCCACACAACACCACAGCGTGATGTGGAAACACACAGCAGCACTGAATCATCCGTGTGTTCAAGTTCATGTCTACAAACAACAGCGGCTTCTCATCTGATTAATGCTTAAATGGGCATTCTGGGATTTGAAAAACAACAAAGCAGGCACCCCGCCACTTTTATTTGGAAAAAGTTGGGGGATGGGGCAGCTGGAGAAATGTAACTATTCTCAAATTCATAGACCGAGCTTGATATGCACTGCCTGGCAACCCATCCACATCGCTCCTGGCAAATTGAGGTCTGTTCTCGACGATGAGTGGATTTGCCTCCCTCCCTAATGGTTTCTAGAAGGCAAAAACATTCTGACCGTTCTGATTGGTCCTACAAACCGATTGGGCCAGAGTTGGCCTACATGATGACGTTATCAACTTTCATACTCTGATTGATTCAATTTGCTAGACGATCCAATCCCTAATTAATTTGTTTTGTACAGCGCCCTTCATTATGAAGTCAAACAAATAACTTATTGGGTGGCAGTTTCAGACTGAATGTATGTAGTGATCGATAGAGCAGCGAAATTAAATTCAGCAATGCAAGGACACCATCCGTGATATCAAAATCAACCAAAAATTGTACTAATCCCAGATTGCCCTTTTAAAACTGGACAAAATAGACAGGAAAAAGTCTACTACTCAATATTTGCAGAATCATCTGACCAAAATATGCTATGATTTGTCTTGTCCAATATAGAGCACCCAATCAGAGTATAGCATATGCACGACATCAATGACCAAGAAAACCGCCCCGCAACGAGTCATTCCATCTAGATATCTAATCATAAAGTGTGCACTGGTTTCCTACTGATTTCTATTAGAAAATATCACTTGTCCCTATGGCCCCACATTGTTTGAGCAATAAAGTCTCTCTCTCTCTCTCTCTGCCTTTTTCTCTCTCTCCCTCTCTCCCTCCCTCCCAGTTCCTTCAGCTGGATGACCGTCTGTTATGAAACCCAGTGTCCAAAAGGACAGGATTCAAAAAACAAGTGTACATGTCCACCATCGCCCGCTGTGGCTATGAGACACCGCGTTCTCAAAGAACATGCTTTACCAAACACAGTCTCCAAAGAACATTCCAGAGTATCCAGAGTAGACCAAGTGGAGTGATATCTCAACAGTACAGAGGAGCCAAGAAGAAGAAGACAGGAGGACTCTGTAGGCCTCTCAGATAGGGAAAAAGCTCACCTCCCATGGAGTTGACTTCATGTCTTACTGCCTGTTCCTGACATGGCCTGTCAGATGGCTGAGGGCCGTAGCACCAGGCAGGATGGATTCACATTCGTTTTAATTTGACAAAGGCTGTTTTTTCTCAGTTTAGTGGAAGACCCTTGTCCTCCCTGAGCGATTAACCCAGCCCATTGGAGTAGAGCAGACTGCCAGCAGAGGCAGGCAGACATCCAATCCCACAGAACCCTGTAAAAACATCTGTCCTGGGATCCAGAGAGTGGAGAGGAGGAGGGAGGAAAGGAGGAGAGAAGGAGGATGACCCAGCTCTGGATATCAGATTCTCCCTATTTCTTCACCTTCTAACCCAGGTGACCATAAAACACAAGAGACATTATTCATCCTGGCCTGTGGTGCGCTACGTAAAGACAGTGGAAGTGTACTCCACAGGTACCACCCGTCCATGGCACACTACATCTTCACCAGAATGTTCCCTATTTAGTGCACTACTTTGTAATATTGGTCAAGAGTACTGCTTTTTTAAAGGAAAAGTGTGCCATTTGGGACGCATGCCAAATCGTAGAAAAAGACTTCAAATACTTCAACCTGATTTATTATTACTCAATAATGACCGCAGCTAAGTTTGAGATGCCACCACCATTGTTACTTCAGGCCGAAACATGTGCTTGTCGGCACCATAGTGTCACAAACATCAGCTGGTCTGCTTTTGAAGTTAGGAGTAAATCATTAGGAGAGCAATCTGTTGCCTCACTAATCCTAGTGTTGACAGTTGGGGGGGCACAGGGACCAACAGGACAGGACATCAGAACAAGTTGATGATAGAGGGAGGGATGGAGGGAATGTGCCCATCCCAGTCTCTGTTGTCTCTCCAATCTGTTTCCGATACCTTTCATGGCATTCTTTATGCTTACAACCTTCCCTTTGAATGATTGCATTTCAACCTAAAACCTTTCCTCCATCCCTACGCATGTTAAATGTATTGCTGGGATTAAGTGCCTTCCTCGGAGCCTGATACAGACAGCAATGAAGGGGTGGATGTGTTTGGACACTTTCCAAATTCCCTTAGTAATTACATTTACCTTAAACACACCAATTACGACTGGAGGAGAGGCAATGATGATTGAGCTTGGAAAAGCAGCAGACACATCCAATCGGTCATACAGACTAAGGATGTGTCGCAAATGGCACCCTATTCCTTACAGTGCGCACTACTTTTGACCTCTATGGGCCCTGGTCAAAAGTATGGCACTATGTAGGGAATATGCTGAAACCGTGAAGGAACTGAGGGTCAATCACTGGGCACTGCAGTTTGTGCATAGATGGCCTGTACCACCTCTGATTAGAATCATTAACAAACACAAGAACAGATTCTTGTTTTCATACAGACAAGAGTGATGTATAGCTGATTTCATAGCAACACACAAGGAGTGTATTTATTAGTGCACACTGTAGCAAAATGTTTTGTAATGGAAAACAAAACAAAACAAAACAAAACAAAAACTAGTTAGATCAGCCTTAAAAAGAATATCTGATGTGATTGATCAATTAGTGGGAAAAAGATCAGAATAGGATCTTTGGAAAGGCACCCTTAAAAAGCAACGGATCCATTTGAAAACAGCCTGTGGCATCAATATGAGTCTACAAAGTGTAAATACAAAAATGCAGTAAGTCTCGTCCAAAACAGAGTTTGGAACATCCGTGCGTCACAACAGGTAAATGAAGGTTGGATTTTGATTTGATGATGTCTATACACAATACCCCATAATATGAATTTTTACAAGTTAATCTTGAGCCAATAACTATTAAGCCCTTTTGTTATGGCAAGCCTAATTTAGTTCAGGAGTACACATTTGCTAAACAAGTCACATAATAAGTCGCATGGACTCACTCTGTGTACAATAAGTGTTTAACATGATTTTTGAATGGCTGCCTCATCTCTTTACCACACACATACAATTATATGTAAGGTCTCTCATCGAGCAGTGAATTTCAAACACAGATTCAACCACAAAGACCAGGGAGGTTTTCCTATGCCTCGCAAAGAAGGGCAACTATTGGTCGATGGGTAAAAAAAAAGTTTGAAAAAGCAGGCATTAAATATCTCTTTGAGCATGGTAAAGTTATTTATTTAGACTTTGGATGGTGTATCAATACACTCAAGTCACTACAAAGATACAGGGGTCCTTCCAAATTTCACCAACCAAACATGATCACTTTGTCATTATGTGGTATTGTGTGTAGATGTAACACATTTTGAATTTAGGCTGTAACACAACCAAATGTGGAATAAGTTACTCTGTTTAAGTTTGGACATTAAAGTATAGAACAGTAAAATTCAGTACAGTAGTGTTCAGTAGAGTACAGTAAAGTAGAATATCAGTACAGTACATTATAGTGTACTCAACTCTGGTGTGCTCTACTGTCTACTGTACTGAACTGCACTCTACTTTTCTTTAATGCACTATGCTTTATTTTTCTCTGATCCGGATCAGACCAAATCTGAACCAATCATGGATGTCTATGTTTGGGCCAAATGAAGGTCGGTCCAGACATCTGTGAACGTTGAAATAAAGGCTGGTTCGGACCGGACCAAAAAACGATGTCTGTGGAAGTTGAAATCAAGGCCAAGGCCAAATTTCAACAACTTTCCAACGTCTATGGACGTCCGGTGTCGGTCGGTGCTCAGTGGGGGAGGATGCTGATTACAGTAAATGTAGAGAGAGGGGGCTCAGTAAGAGCCGGGAAAGGTGGCATAAATTGGAGAGAGAGAGAAGAGAGAGGGAGTTATCCAGACTTTTCACACTATGCTTTGACCACCAGAAGACAGAGAAGGAAAACCGTTATCAGCTGAACATAACAATGGAAGAGAGGACAGTAGCAGTTTAAACAATTGTGGTTTGAGACTACTATGATTTTCCATTTTCCATTGTAGCCAATTCAGTTGCAGAAATTCCATTACGGATTTTGGTAACACAATTCCGTGTTTTAAATTATTATTTTTTTTACCCCTTTTTCTCCCCAATTTCGTGGTATCCAATTGTTTAGTAGCTACTATCTTGTCTCATTGCTACAACTCCTGTATGGGCTCGGGAGAGACGAAGGTTGAAAGTCATGCGTCCTCCGATACACAACCCAACCAAGCCGTACTGCTTTTTAACACAGCTCCCTCCAACCCGGAAGCCAGCTGCACCAATGTGTCGGAGGAAACGCTGTGCACCTGGCAACCATGGTTAGCGCACACTGCGCCCGGCCAGCCACGGGAGTCACTGGTGCACGATGAAACAAGGATTTCCCTACCGGCCAAACCCTCCCTAACCAGGAAGACGCTAGGCCAATTGTGCTTCGCCCCACGGACCTCCCGGTCTCGGCCGGTTACGACAGAGCCTGGGCGCAAACCCAGAGTCTCTGGCGGCGCAGCTGGCACTGCAGTACAGCGCCCTTAACCACTGCGCCACCCGGGAGGCTGAATTCCTTTGTTTTAAACACGTAATATTTCCTAAACAAAATTGATATCAGTAAAAACACTCCACCGAATTGATAGGTTTGTTACGTCCGTTGGCAGGAGACCAAGGTGTAGCGTGGTAGGCGTACATTTTACTTTATTTTTCAAATGACACCAAAAGACAACAAAATACAAACTAACGTAAAGTTCTGCAGGCTCCACAGCAACGATGCAAAAACAAGATCCCACAAACTGAGGTGGAAAACAGGCTGCCTGAGTTTGATTTCCAATCAGAGACAACGATAGACAGCTGCCTCTGATTGGGAACCATACCCGGCCAACAAAGTAATAGAAAACTAGAACGCGCACCCAAATTATTCCCTGCCTTCACAAGGTCTGCCTTCACTTGTTACTTCTGTGAACCTTCAATATCCTCCATCCTCATGAGGGAGAGAAATTTGATAAGATAAGTATGTGGGGTTTTGGTAATGTAATTTCAAGGCACTAGGCAATGTTTCTTAAACTTACAGAAGGCAGAAGAAAACTAAATATACGTGTTGATATTAGTTGGCAGGGGTCTTTATTTCAACATTATTGGATTTTGATGTATTGCTAAGACTTTTTCTGGTACATATTTTCCAAGACCCCGTTTCCACCAGAAATCAATGCCTTTGCTTATTCCTAATTTTTAGTATGGAAAATAGTGGGAAAATGTACAGTATATATGCCTTAATAAAAAATTAAGAATCTTAGCTTTCATTTGACACCCAATTTGACATATTCCTATAAATTTCACGTTGGTGGTCATGGGTGCTTTTGCATGAAAATGGCCCAATCTAACCTAGAATATCAGGCATTTCATATTTATATTAGGCACGCTCAAATTATATTAACAAAACAACAGAATTAGGCATACATGCACTGGCAATTCCAATAAATGTTTTTCCACACCGTTCACCTTACTGTGAAGTCTCCACAATGTGATGTTTTAATAGGCTAGTGAACTACTACACCAAACACAGTGTTAGCCTGACAACTGTCTGAGACAATAAACAGAGGGCACACAGACTGTGGCTGCATCCCAAATGTCAACCTTTTAGCCTACATAGTGCGCTGCTTCTGACCAGAACCAGTAGTGAACTATGTAGGGAATAGGGTGCCATTTGGGACACAACCAGACAGTCACCATGGCTGAGCAGAGCTAGACAGACTCCTTATCTCCTTGTCTTCTAGCTGCACTGCTGCTTTCTTTCATCTGCCCTCCTCCAGAAACACCCTTCTATTGGCTGTGACAACGGTTTCCCATGGCAACGTATCCACAAAGGAAACCAGGTCAAGCCCCGCCACCTCCCTCTGAGATAAAGCATCCAGCTAGAGACCCAGCCCCAGCCTCACCACAATTACCGACCACTGTGGGGATTTTATATCGCTGCTGCTAAATTGCTAAATTTACTATGGACTTTCCAGACAAAAAAAAGGTCCCTGCTCCCATTTTAAGGGGGGGGGGGGTCACAGAGCAGACACAGGCCCGGCCTGCGACACGACCCAGCCCCTGCCGTAAAACCCTTCATGGGATAATGATCAGAGAACAGCGAGACCAAATTGGTTTGCATCCGATCCTGAAGACGGAACAAAAGAGCTCTGTGTCTAATCCTTTACCCAGAACACACTGGGTTGAAGACAGTAAAACCCTCATAATTACATCCCCATTTATTCCCACTAAATCAACTTTGTTCAATCGCAGTGTTATCAAACGCTACATAAAGAGACAGGGCGGGCCACTGATTTCTAGAACATGCCTGAAGCTCAAAAATACTTTTGTTTAATGTACCTATACAGCATGTTGGGTCAATGATAGCATATATTTCTAAATACTCCATTCTGCAGTCTGCAGTATATCACTCCAAGGTAAATCTTTCAAACATTGCATGTCATATGGGCTGTGAGACGTGGTTCATTCAAGAATGAATACCATAAAAATTGGACCAAGTGACCATATGACCATACCAGATATTCTTTTCCCAAGGGCGGCTTTTGAACAAGATGATTTTTAAAGCCAAGAGTAGTATAGTATTCGATGGAAGTAAGAAATCATTGTCATTTGGACATGCTTTGGCAGCAGCATGTGTGTGCTTTCTCAAAGCGAAATGTTCAGGTCTTGAACTTACAACCAAACGAGAGCCCCACAGTAGGATCAATGCCAATCTATTCTTGCTGTTAGAATACTCTCCACATTTCTAAACAATTACCCAAACCAGAGGAGCAATAAAATATGACAATGCAGTCAAATTAAACTTTGAGAAATCCTTACAAAGCGGAGGCCTCTACAGTTTGCTAACAATCACTCTGTCATAGCATGGTAAAATATGGCGTATCTGAGTGGTACATGCAACCTCGACAGTCCAGCTCTGTTGCTATTACTGTAAACTCGGGCTTGCCCCGACAAAAAAATATTGGTATACCAAGACACGTCTGTTCTTTCGACAAATTGAATGGTCGCCATTTTAAAACGTGTATTTTTCCATATATAGACAGGTGGTGTTTTAATTCAATCAACTATACGTAGGCTACTGAGCTTGTCTGATGCTTTAAGCACACTGTGATTGAATAATTAAGACAACCAAATGACTCAAGAGGGAGCCAGAGATCAAGATAGCCTAACCAGAAGAAAAAAACTGCACCTCCCCCTGCTGCTGGCCTTCTGCCATTACGTTCCCACAACCTTTTTCATTTGGAGTGCCAATTTATCTTACAATTTCTCCCGATCTGCAGGCCCGATATGATTTTCATGTGCATATTTTCTTGGAACAGTTTCATGTCTTTTATGATAAAGTGTTTGTTTCTCAAAATTATTGTCATGTGATTAATACAAATCTAAATGAAAATTATACATTTAAAATAATTTTGATTGCCATTGTCAACTATGTAAATATAGCATACATAAAGCCAACAAATTAAAACATTGCAGGCTGCAGGTAGAAAAAGCTAAGCTTGTTCTAACAAAACTTGCAACATTGTATAAAATAGTCTGGAGAAATATTCTGGACACTCAGGGTTTCCGTGAGCTCCGGAGACACATCTATAAGCTATTTGCGCAAGGGATAAGAAGTAATCAGGTTCACCTATTTTATGACATTTCCACCGGATCAGAGCATGACATTTCTTTCCCTTTTCACCACCAAGTGGTTATTGAAAGGATGAGAGCTGGAAATATGTTTCAAATAGCTATATTGAGGAACTATTGTCAGTCTCAATGGATGTAAAAACAGACTTTATTTACTTCTTCTTCTTTGAGGTGAAGAAAAAATTACTTTGAGAAGCTCCACAGCTCATTAGTGGTGGTGAGTTAAAACAATCAGAAATACTATTAAATAGGCCTACTTCTATGAGTAATCCAGGGCGCGTCTTTACTCAACATTGACAGGGGCGCTCCAAACAAAACACAATTAATCAATTGACAACTCGTAAAAGGAATGCAGTAAACCAAAATGTGTTTCACACAAGTGTAGCCTAGGTTGTGCGTTCTGCAAACAACATGTCAACTTCGATACTGAATGCATTAACAGAAATGACGTTAACCAAACAAACATTGTAGATTAGAAATTATCGGTAAATGTACGGTAAATGTACTACTGGTGTGTTATCCCCGCGGCCTCCGCAATGGTTTAGTCCAATGAGTCAGGCGTCAATCAAGATCGACTAAACCATTATCAGTCGACCAACAGCATGTCAGACTCTATCTTTAAAACGTATGCCAAACAAAAACCATTGATTTCAAAAGGTTAGCAAACCATACAACTCTATACACAAGGACTACTTTGAACAATTTCCACAGAAAATGTCACAAAAACAAATGTACTTTCTCCGGAACATTTTTATACTTTTTAGCCAGTAGTTATGAAAATAGCGCTCACAAGCCAAAAGTGGTCCCTGAAAATTGCGTACTACGTCACATATCTGCAGATATGTATGTGCATCACATCATCTCTCCCTCTGCTGTGTGTGCATCTTGCTAGCCGTCACTCAAATAGCGAGGGGCTGAAGCTGATTGGCTAGAACTAGAATTGCTACGGGCTGGCCCACGTGGGAGAAAATGTCAGTACAATGGTGCCGCACAGCTTCCAGACAGTCACTTTCAAACACGGGATTTCGTGGCTAATGGAGGTAAGACCATAATTCTGCTAATAGATTTACACATCCAGCCCAAAGCGGGAAGTTTAAAAAATACTTATTAGTCACCAATGTTCCGGAGCATGTTTTTAAATATTCAAAGATGTCTGCAGAAAGAATGGGGGGCCAGCTATAACAAAACAATCTATTTTGGTTATTGAACTACAGTAAGTGAAGTGGATTTATGCCAAGAGTGTGCAAAACTGTCAAGGCAAAGGGTGGCTATTTGAAGAATCTCAAACATAAAATGTTGTTTAACACTTTTTTTGGTTACTACATGATTCCATATGTGTTATTTCATAGTTTTGATGTCTTCACTATTATTCTACAATGTATAAAATAGTAAAAAAATAAAGAATAACCCTTGAATGAGAAGGTGTTCTAAAACTTCTGACCGGTAGTGTATTTCTCTAGGTGTCTATCCTCAGATTCTTAACTAACTCATCAATGTTCTTTTTAAAAGACAGCTTTTCATCTATCCAGATGCACAGATATTTGTGAGCAGGGACACGATCAATATGGATACCATCCAAAGTACGTATGCTTAAATCATTAGTTATTTTTATGTGCTCTAGAAAGCAACATATGCTTAGTTTTACCTGCATTCAATATTAAATTCAGGTCAATAAAGTTTTTCTGTAATATAATGAAGGCAGACTGTAGTTCAGATAGAGCCTGGTCAACCGTGGGGGCAATAGCATGCACAACAGTATCATCGGCATACAAATGCAGGTTACAATTTACAGACTATATTGTCGATATTGATAATGTAAATAGTAATAAAAAGTATAGGACCTAGAATTGACCCCTGCGGGACACCTTTAGTAATGTCCAGGAAACCTGATTTAACACCATCAGTAGATACACATTGAGTTCTATCTGTCAAGAAATGTTTAAACCAGTTACATGAAGCCTGATATAGGCCAATTGAGGAAAGCCTCTGAATTAGCAGAGTGATCAACAGTATTGAACGCCTTTGGCAGCTCAACGGTGCCTTTTATCCATACAGTTAACCACATCATTTTTAACTAGGGATGCAGCAGAGAGATAATGCTATGACCGTGTCTAAAACCCGACTGATGTACATATAGAATACATTTCAAAGATAAGAAAGATCTTAGCTGAGAATTAATCAAGGATTGAAATATTTTTGCAAGGCAAGAAAGTTTAGAAATAGGTCAATAATTATTTAGGGTTAATGATTCAGCAATCAGGGGGGCAGAGAGCTGCAGCACAAATGGATCAAGCATGTAAGCCCCAGTGGATTTCTTTTTAAAGTAAGCCATCTTGCACATCACAGATAGTAAATTGTTCAAATGAGAAGTTGATGGGTTAACCGTTGAGTCAGCTAGAGGCTGGCAGAGGGAAGAGCAGTCGATTGACTGACCAGGGTCAATTAAACCACCGTTTCTCTCAAATAATAAGCCTGCCGAGATGATAAAATTATGATTAAAAGCATCAGAGTCAGACAGAACTTGCTTAGGCAGGGAAGAAGAAGAATTTGTATGATTTTGAAGGATCACCAGCAGAGTCAGAGATAGAGCTTAAAAATAACTTAGTTTAGCTTTCTTAAGCGAGATAGTACATCTGTTTCTCAATTGTCATAAAGATGCCAGTCCACTACAGTCAGTTTTCTATGCTTTGGCCTAGGCCTGATTTCAGATAGATCTAATCCTTGGTTTTCTTCTGATCTATCTTTGATTCTTGAAGTGTTTAAAAGGGGTGAGTTTATTTGCCAGAAGAATAAATATGGAGGATACATTTTCTTGAGCCAAGTCAGGGTCAGAAATACAGGAGATGGTGGGTAAATCAGAGTAGAACATTTCATGTAAAAACCCTTGAGGATAGTACCTTTTTTTTAAAGGATTAGCATTTTGGCTGTTTCATATCTGTAAATACATACTACTGAACAATGATCACTGAAATCATATGCAAATACTCCACTTGTAACGATGTGCGCTCAGAGTCGGGAAGCTCAGGGAGTGAGTGTTTTAATAAAATAAACGCAACACAATACAAAACAGGAACCACTAACAGCACGCAGACAAGAACAGAAACAAAATAACGCTTGGGGAGGGAACCAAAGGGAGTGATATATATTGGGAAGGTAATCAGGGAAGTGATGGAGTCCAGGTGAGTCTGATGACGCGCAGGTGCGCGTAACAATGGTGTCTGGTGTGCGCCTTAACAAGCAGCCTGGTGACCGAGAGGCCGGAGAGGGAGCACACTAGACCTAAAATGTCCAAATCCATGGACACAAAGGTGTTAAACACTCAGATATAGCACCAATAGCATCCGCCACGGCAGCAAGTAAAATCCCAGCAACAAATACATGTGCATTCTGGTTTATGGATGCACAACCAGGAGCTCAAATTTCTTGGGAATTGACATATTTAAAGATTGGGATGCCATGAAATTAGATTTGTCATATATGGCCACTCCTCCCCCTTTCTGTAATCTGCCACATCTAAGTATGTTATAATATTTTACTTCAATGTCCTTATCAGAGACAGACCAATTTAACCATGTTTCCCGAGAGAACCAGAATGTCAGAGTCCTGCTCCCAAATGTTAATTGTGTCCATTTATTGATTTTTTGATACTTTGCACATTTAGGTGCATTGCCCAAGCCCCCTATGAGATTTAAACTCAGCGAGTGTATTCAGCTCTTTCCCATAAGAGCTAACAGGCACAGGGTCATCTGCAGTTATTTGTTGAGTGAGCTGAGACTTTCGCCAAGGTCCTTAGCCAACCACGTGGGAGCAGAGCAGACCCCAGCATTTGACAAACCTCCCTCAAGTTGCTGGATGCAAGGGGCTGGGGCAGGAACTGGGAGAGCAGTGTCGGCAGAGCTCAGTCCACCCAGATCAAGCTCCTGCCAAAGGAGTGGAGCCACGGCAGGGGCCGGAGTGGTTGCCAATGCTCCCTTCTGGGTGTGCACAGGAGGCATTGGTGTGGCTCCTGTTGCAGAGTTGGGGCTGCCATTAAGAGCGGGAGTGTCCCAGGCCTGTCCTGGGGGTGGGAGTAGGGAGGGTAACCAAAACTTGCCTGGGAGGGAGGTTGTGGGGGGAATTGAGGAGGGTTGTATGGAGGGCAGTGTGGCTGGCGAAGCTCCAAACTCTGCATGGGGCCTCTTTGACTGCGTATGGCTTGGGCATAGAGTAGCTCAGTGTGTCTGCATGCAGTTCCTGGGAGAGATGTGGTGGAGGCTGGTGGGGTGGGCAGTGTCGCTGGCTGTTCTCCAGTCCCTGTGAGGTGCTACTGGATGCAGGTCTAAAAGGAGTGTCTGATTTGTATCGGGGAGTGGGTGGCTGGTCTGTTGCTCCTGTGGGTAGAGGTGGACTGGCCAACCAGAGCAACATCCTTTTACGTTCTAGCGAAGGTTGGATCTGCCTCTTTGTACAGGTGTACATTGTCGTAAAGATAGTGCAGGCTGAGGGTGGGATGGTGGGCCAGGTGTACGTTGGGCCATAGCACACAGTCCCAAGAGAAGCTGGCATTTACCCTCTGGTTGGTGGCAGGGTGGAATTCTCTCCTTTGGAGGGGTAGATATATCTTCGCAGAGGGGAAGATGGTGGAGGCCCTCTCTATCTCTCCCCTTAGTGATGTGGCCACCCTCTCTTGTTGGGCACGCAGGTCGTTGGTCCCCGTGTGAATGATGATATGGCTTGGGGAGCCAAGTTAGGCCACAGTCAAGAGCTCCATAGCGCTCTTTGTTTTGGGTCACCATAACTTTGCCACCTATTTATTTGGGAAAAGTTTATTCTCTAATATAAACTTTCTATTGGAGTCCATCATTACAGTACAGTACACTGTACTAGTGTGCTCTATTGAACTGAACTCTAGGCCTGCTTTATTGAACTATACTCTTATGTTTCCTTTACTGTACTGTGCTGTCCAAACATGTGAATCACAGATGTTAAGGCAGCACGATATGGCAAAAAAAAAAATCTAATTGCAATTGCCCCCAAATAATGGAAACACTTGAGTAAATGAGGGCTATAAAATATATTGAAAGCAGGTTCTTCCACACAGGTGTGGTCTTTGACCTTGAGTTGATTAAGCAATTAACATCCCACCATGCTTAGGGTCAATCTGGACAGTTTTATCTCAATCTCTTCATTCAAAGACTCAATCATGGACACTCTTACTGACAGTTGTGGCTGCTTTGCGTGATGTATTGTTGTCTCTACTTTCTTGCCCTTTGTCCTGTTGTCTGTGCCCAGTAATTCTTGTACCATGTTTTGTGCTGCTACCATGTTGTGTTACTACCATGTTGTTGTTATGTTGTGTTGCTACCATGCTGTGTTGTCATATGTTGCTGCCTTGATATGTTGTTATCTTAGGTCTCTCTTTACGTAGTGTTGTCTCTCTTGTCGTGGTGTGTGTTTTGTCCTATATTTGTATATTTTTTTTAAATCCCAGGCCCCCGTCCCCGCATGAGGCTTTTTGCCTTTTGGTTGGTCGTCATTGTAAATAAGAATTTGTTCTTAACTGACTTGCCTAGTTAAATAAAGTTTCAATAGAAAAATAAATGTTTAAAAATGCTGGGCAGGCCATTATTTCAGCCATTATTTTGGCTACCATGGCTATGCCCCCGTAGGCCTCCATCCACAGGGCACGTGTGGTCACTGAATGGTTTGATGAGCATGAAAATGATGTGAACCATATGCCATGGCTGACACCAGATCTCAACCCAATTCAACACTTATGGGAGATTCTGTAATATGCCTGAGACAGAATTTTACCACCAACAAAACACCAAACTATGGACTGTATTGTGGAAGAATGGTGTCGCATCCCTCCAATAGAGTTCCAAACACTTGTAGAATCTATGCCAAGGTGCATTGAAGCTGTTCTGGTGGCTTGTGGTGACCCAACACCCTATTAAGACACTTTATCTTGGTGTTCTCTTTATTTTGGCAGATACCTGCAGACCAAAACACTTAGGTGAACTGTTGGAAGCATATAAATATAATGCTTTATATTAAAAAGCAAAGTGGAAAGCAGCATCATTCTTGTTATGAACAATCTGTTGACTGCATTTGACCTAACAGAACAGCATGTAAACTTATAGTTAATCTAACAGCGAGGAAGAACTGTGCTGCTTGAGTGATGGGCCGGGGCTTGATGTGTGTTTGGGATATGACAAATGGACGATTCTTCTTAACGTTTAAACTGCCGTTTTGTTATCAGTTTTCTGTTAAAACGATACGAAAACAATCATACAATTCCACGTGAATTCACAAGGCAGACTGTCTACGTCTCGCTTCACACGGAGATAAACTTTTTTAGGTATAATTTATGCTGCTCGTGCTCTTTGCTTTTCACAAGAGTGGCTGGTGGAGCTTGTTGCCGCTGTCGTCCAATCACAAGTCATTAAACCGCCACTAGGCTGCAGTCATAGAGCTAGAGCCTGTGCTAAGTCATTAGGAGATATCTGGCAAAAATGACAGAACTATAAGTTATATGAGAACAACAGACTATAACAGCAAGAACCAACAGGTAGGCTGCTACCTAATCATCTGAGTTGTCGTTATTTGCTGTAGGATTCGGAAGTGGAGAAAGCACACACTTCCAGTTATGTAGTCTCAATTAGCCTCCTTGTGACGGAGAGAAATTAGGGAATATCTTCAAGATATGTGGGTTTTTTGGTAACGGAATTACAAGGCACAAGGCAATGTTTCTTAAACTTACAGAAGGCTGTTTATCCAAAAGAAAATATAATGTTGTTGCTATTAGTCTTCACTTGTTTTCATCTCATTTTAATACCTTTTAACACAATGTGTTGCAGATGTTTCTAAGAGCCCATTTCAAATCGGTTTGACCATAAATCAAAGCTATTACTTATGCCAAACCCCTATGGAAAAGGGTTCATCTCTCCAAAATATAGCCTTCATTTGATATGCTCATATGAACTTGTTGGTGCTCATGGGTCCCTTCACCTGTAAATGACCTTTAATAACAAGGACACACGTGTGAGCTGGAGCACATACATCCAACAGAGAGTCTCCAAGGTTTAGATCGGAGCCGCTCTTTATGTTGTATCTATGCCCAGCCAGCCTGCCTGGAACGGAGGCAAATGTCACAGCTGCCAATCACTCACTGGTCGGCTCAGCCCAGGGAGACTAAACCAGGGCCCAGCCTGTCAGACCTCCTCACCCAGCCACCCAGTAAAACAGCACCCAGGGGACTACCCATTTAGGTTCCCGCTAACCCCTAACCACCAGCTTTAGAGCCCCGGGAGGAAGAACACTCACACGCCGCAAAGCAAACCAGACACACAGGTCAATGCTGCTAGTCATCACTTCACTACAGCGTCCATATAATGTTGATATAATTAACAGCCAGACTGACAAGTCAACTAACAAGATATACACCTTTGAGGTTCGCTGGTTTCTGCAATACCGCGAGTCCTAGATACGAGCCAATATTTTACCACAAGTCCTAACTAAGATACAAAAACCCCGTGGACAAGAGGGAGAGAGACAATATTGATGCACCAGTTGGTTAGGTGTTTTAACAGAATATTTAGGGCTTGCTCCTCAGGTGGTAGAAATGTGTCTGGTGCTAGAAAATGTTGCCTGGGAAATCAACACGCAGTGTCCCACTAGGCAAACACTGAAGAAAACGTGATGCCGTTGAATCAACTTGGAAAACTTACTCGATATGCTGGAAGCCATCAATGTAAGGGAACTTTAAACCTAAATCCAATGACATGGTAACATTGTTGTTGATTTAACATTTCATTCAAGTTAGTTGACAACTCAACCAAATGTAAAACAAAACTAGACGTAAAAAATGATGCCTGCGCCCAGTGGGGCATTGTCCTTACACTGCCATTAATGAAATGTGACAAAACCACATTTGCCTTACAAAACAACCTAACAATGTCAATGAAATGAAATGCCACAATCCCTTTCATCAGGCAGCCCTCTTTTACTGGAAAGAGCAAGGACTCGAGAAAGAAGCAGGGAGAGGAATGGGGGAGGGACACAGAGAAAGAAGGGGGGGGGGCTCGCTCTCTGGCATAGGCTGAGCGACAGCGAGGGAAAGGCGTCTGGTGCTAATACACACTGGGGCTCAGAGAGAAAAAAATGCATGCAAACGACGGGTCATAACAACTGAAAAGCACGACTCCATCTCATAGAAATCAGGTGGCAAGTCCCTTGGGCAGAGCGCTTCAGATAAGCTTTATACTGTAAGCATGAATGACAAGACCATTGTTGCATTTTATGTTGAAATGTTTTCGTTGCCGAAGTGAGATAATGACATCAACAATCTCTCTCGCTCCCTCATTTACGCAGAGAAGAGGAGGGGAAATGGACAAGAGAGGAATAAACAGAGAGGGGAGTATGAGTGCAGAGGAGGAAGTGTGTGTGTTAAAAACATTCCCAAAGAGCTCCAATACAACAAGAACATGCTGGGTGCTGTTCATAGGAAAGAATAATGGCTCTGCAGGGAGGATCCTAATAGGTCCAGGGACTTCCCGCCTCTCCTGTGATTCCTGCAGAAAGGGAGACCTTATGCTGAAACCCTATGGGTTTCCTCTTCTGGGTAGTACTCATTATGACAGACCGCAGAAAAACGTTTTGCAACGGAAGACGGAAAAATTGGGTTTGTTATTGGACAAATGCAGGTAGTCAACCAGGTTCAGTTTGTTTTCTTCTGTTCGGTGCCTAATCAATGCGACCCTGCTCTGAACTAGTAGAATCAATGGTGGATGCTGGACCACGCTGTAACACCTGTGCCCTAGGCTGGGATCCAGGGCTGGAATAAGCCCTTGATATGGATTGCTAGTCAACGCATGAAAAGCAGACACACTTCATTAGCTAGAGATGGAAAACTAGCACTCTGACTACTACTGTAGGTGTCGAAGGCTGGTGTCCCAAATGGCAACCGATTCCCTTTGTGGTGCCCGACTTTTGACCAAGGCTCACAGGCTGTGTCATAGAGCTCTGGTTGAAAGTAGTGCACTACATAGGGAATCGGGTAGCCTAGATGAGCACATTGTCTCCCACACCAAGAAACTAGAGAATATCTCAGGGCGAGAGGGTGATTGTTTATGGTATATTAATATGAACTAATGGGAATGGAAATACAACCTGGTCTACGGGGGATTTGGGCTGGTAATTCATGCAGATGGGTACCCAATGGGTCCTGGTCAAAAGTAGTGCACTATAAAAAGGGAATAGGGCGCCATTTGTGACAAACCCAGTGTTACGCATCCCTGCTTGAGCTGTAGTCTCCTGAGAACGCCACTGCTCCACAGAGGATCACGCACCTGCATTTCAACCATCCCTGTGTGGCGTGGCTGGGCTATTTATATCGTACTGTGTATCTATTAACCTTTTGTAGAAAGAAAGATGTGTACAGACATCATAAAAGCCTATTAGACATAACAATACAATTCAACTGTAGCAAAAGTAGTGGTGATTACAAAGAAATGAAATTGGAAATATTTGAACATGAGTATTGTTGCTCTCAGAAATAGTTGGAATTGCTGTGACGCATGTGCAGGTCCTATGCTCTCTCAACATTTTAGTCGCACATTGACCGTGTCCCAAGTGGCACGCAATTCCCTATAAAAGTGCACTACTTTTGACCAGAGACCTGTGGACCCTTGTCCAAAGTGCACTGAATAGGGAATAGGGTGCCATTTGGGACACAGACTATGAGTCGGCAGGATACGTTTGTCGGTGGCCAATTTTCAAAAGCCTTTCCTTCAACGATACTTCAAAAGGAATGCTGGTAAATGGCAGAACTTTCAGAAGAGGACAGCAGAGCATATTTCACCGGGGTAAGCAGCTTTGAGCCTCCCTCAAATCTCTAAACATTTGGTCAGCCCAGATAAAAGTGATATCTAATCAAAAGTGACACAAAAAAAAGCCCTCTCTCTTTTATCTAGGAATCTCCAAAACAAGGAGACAGCTGTCACTGTCAGCCTGTCAGCAATCCCTAATGAAACAATCGAACACTAGAATGACAATGTCAAATAAACAGAACTGAAATGCGGCTCTCGCTTCTGACAGACTCAACTACAGTCACTGGTGGACCAAATACAGCAGATAATGCAGGCAGACACACACACACACACACACACACACACACACACACACACACACACACACACACACACACACACACACACACACACACACACACACACACACACACACACACACACACACACACACACACACACACACACACACACACACACACACACACACACAAAGGCAAGACATTCAAGTCCTTAATCTGCTAAACTCATCTCCATAAATACCTGTCTTGGTTGCTTCTCCAGTGCTGAAACAGCTCGCCAGCATGCCACTTTGATTTGTCCATCAACAGATGTTCAGTTGTGAGTCGTCACATCACTATCCTGCCCCACCACAACCAAACTCACCCAAAGGCCACCCCACAGCCAATCGCTCACTCTCACACACACACACGCACACTGACGTCAATACACACACACACACACATGCTCACACACACAAAAGGGCTGCTGGATGCATGTGTAAGTGTGACAGGAGGGACTCGCATGATCTAATTAAATCAGGGTTTGGTTAATCCCCCATAGAAGCCCAGCCGGAGATCTCCCTCTCCATCTCTCTGTCCTTGGGAGACTAGCATCACGTACTGTGCTCTACTGTGGCAGCATGTGCTGGAGTTGAACCCTATTCCCTACATAGTGCACAATTCTTTAACCAGCCCCCCCCCCTACGAAAGTAGTGCGCATTATAGGGCATAGGACGCAATTTGGAACGCAAACCGCACGATCAACAGGGTTTACGACGTGACCGACTCAAATCTGTTCCACCCGGGAGAATTGGAGTCCGAAGCATGGCTGTTTTATAAGACGGGAGGAGAACGATAGGAGAGAAAAGGATCCCCTTAAGAGCCAGAGACGAGCTCCGTTAATGACAGCATGAGGTCATACATTCAAGGGCGGTGCATCAAAATGGAGCGGCACTTTAGGCCATTAGCGCTGTGTTTATGGGAGGTGGCGGGGGGGATTCTGTGTCTGTGCGTGTGCGTGTGTGCGTGCGCGTGTCCGTGTGCGTGCGTGTGTGTGTGTGTGTGTGTGCACAGTAATGAGTGTTGCGGACGCCGGATGCAGTAAAGCACCTCTGAGCACCACAGGGAAAGCCCTGAGTATGGAAATGGGCCGATGACATTCTCCGACATGGAGCATTGGCCAGCGTTAGCACATACAAATGCACGCTTGTGGCCAATCTTTCACAGCTCCACAAGGGCCCTTCCACTACCAGCACATGCTAGAAGCCCGGATGGATACACATCGTTTACCATGTGCTCCCTCGAATCCACACACACACACACACACACACACACACACACACACACACACACACACACACACACACACACACACACACACACACACACACACACACACACACACACACACACACACACACAAAGAGCCCTCACTTGCCATCGTTATGCCAAACAGGCACAGCTCCTTCTGTGCACTAAACCAATGGTAACTGCAAATTAATGTGGAAGAGGGCCAAAATAATAAAGGGTTTCAGGCAATCTTTTGTTGGTTTGTTGATGTTTGTTTTGAGTTGTTCTGGTTTTCTAAAACCAGCTAAAGGTGTTCCCCGGGCTTGAGGTGGTTACAGCAGCCCCTGCCAGCCTGTCATATTAAATGACAAAGGAGCATGGAATAAATGAAAGAACCACAGAAGGGCAATGCCACATAAAAACGGTGAAAAAACCCAAGTGTTCTGCTTGTCATTAATTATAGGGCTGGAGTTTTGAAGCTTTGTAGTCCAACTTCACGAGAGAGGGATGGATGGGCCACCTCCACATGGTTTCCATTTCTCATCATCAGTATAATCTCCGTCTGTCTGTCTGTCTGTCTGTCTTCATCATGGCATCTCCAGATGCAGAGCCCTTGTAAACCCTAACTGTTCACTTCCCCCTTCTTAAAGCCTGTGCTTCCTCAACAGATGGAGCACATCCATCTTTCATGCTTCCGTGTCAAATGTGGATTTCAATTCAAGACGAGATACTGAGAGTTCCTGCAGATTTCTTTTCTTTTCCCCCCCTACCAAATTAAAGGAACCCTACACTCAATAACCTCCCGAGACGGAGCAAAACCTTTTGTTGTTGCCCTGCGCTAAAAAAGGTGCTCTATCTTGAAAACTTTACCGCCGACATGCAACATTGGTTGGGATTGTATTAAAAGTGAACTAACAAACAAAATACTGAAATATAGGTTTTGTGTGTAGTATTCCTGTAACCGCGACATTACACCAGGCAAGTTCTCCCTCCAGTACCCATTTCCCACTGTGTTCAGACAAGCCCAGCAAAGCACAGCTCTGAGCCATTGCCTGTCCACAAAACTCTATTGATCTATTATACAGTGCTGGATGTCCCGTGGGGGCCATGGCATGGTAACACTGCCACACTGTTATTATACAGCGATTGTTCCATGTTTTCCTGCTCCCTCTCTCCCAAGCTGAGCATTCTTTACAGGGGAAACTACATCTGCGTCCCAAATGGCACCCTAATCCTATTTTCCCTCACCCCTAAACCTAACAATTACCCTAAACCTTAATCTAACCCTAACCCCAAACCCTAACCCTAATTGTAACCCTAAACCCTAAGCCAAAAATAGCCTTTTTCTTTGTAGGAACCGGTGAAATGTCCCCACCTGTCCGAATTATCCTTGTTTTACTATCTTTGTGAGGACTTCTGGTACACACAAGGATAGCAAAACCAAAGAGACACACACACACACACCCTCTCTAGCTCATTCATCTGTCAGTTCCTATCAGTGGGGAGAGCAGCTAGGGAGCACTAGGAAGTCTTGGAGCTGAAAGGACAGAGACCAGGACAGCACACTCCTGTTGTTACACTCAAATCGCTGGCCTTTTAACCAGCCCAGACAATGTCACTGGCTGTGGCCATCAGCCCAACACAAAGAGGGACTGACACAGCCAGAGTGACTTGGTCAGCCCCCCAGCTACAACACACACACACACACACACACACACACACACACACACACACACACACACACACACACACACACACACACACACACACACACACACACACACACACACACACACACACACACACACACACACACACACACACACACACAGTGTTTATTACAATGAAACACAAACACCAGTCCAATTATCTTACACACACACAGCAAGTTTCCCCACAAGCAGCCTAGTCACTTTCACACACATGTCAGATCAGGGCAGATGTGAACACAGGTGATGACATATATTAAGGTATCCCGTGTTTAAATGGCAGGGGCACGCAACAAGCCAGACCAAACACTCTGCTACCCGCTGAGAATCTATCCCACCTTCCCAAATGTTCAAACGTGTCACTTCAATTAGAGTACAGGGAAATAACGAGGAGGCCCAAGAAATGAGACCACCTGGCAGCGAGCCAACTAGGCCCCACAAGATCACCGTCTACACAGCAGTATCTGTGAAGGAGGTCCTGTAGAGTTTGCAGCGGTGCGCTTCCGTTTCCGTGGCAACGGGCGTTCGGCAGAGTAAAAAGATCTGGGTGTGTGTAACTGTGCGCTGAAGCTCTTTCGTGTACGCACACGCCTGTCCATCCACATTCACGACCGCATCCCCACATGCACCAGAACCACTCAACAAAAAACACACAGAGACACGTTGTGACACCTTCCAATCCCCCTCTCGCTCCATGTCTGTGTGATACTTTCATCTGTCATTTGACTGGAAATCAATAGGTAATGTGACGTTACGTCAAAGTTACGTCAGAGTTCAGGTTGGCTGAGTCACCGTGCTGTGTGAACGATGTGAAGCAAACCCTCCGTGTGAATGCAAATCCCGATAACTGCCTGGGCAGGGCTGGTGGTTGATGGCTGGTCAATACAAGGCTGTCACAGGGGATAGGTCCCAAATGGTAGCCTATTCCTTTTTTATGTGCACTAATTTTGCCCAGGGAAAATAGTGCGCTGATCAAAAGTAGTGCACTACATAGGGAATAGGGTGCCATTTTGGACCCACATAGGGTCTAAAAAGCCACACCATCATGGAACACTGATTGAGCCATCGTGGTCCAGCTTTCTGTCACTCCACAGCACCTAAGGGGACCCGTTTTTGCCCTTCACTCAGTGATTCCGTCTGCACCCCAAATGGCACCCGATTCCCTATATAGTGCACTACTTTTGACCAGAGCCCATAGACATAGCCATAGGGCTCTGGTAAAAACTAGTGTACCCAATAGGGAATAGGGTGTCATTTTGGACACAAGCTGTGTAAAGACAATCTTTCCTGGCTGTCAATGTCGCCAGTGCATGAGGTCATGTGGTGTGTCGGAGTGAGGAATAAGCCATTCTTCGGTTTTGAGGTCATACAGCACTTCATAAGAATAGCAAACACGAGTCACAATCCGCAGGCGAGTTGAATGGAAAAATGTCACACTCAAACTGCTGTTGTCGGGCATGAACAAAGGGGCCTTGAGAACACTGAAAACTGCATTGCGGGAAGTGAGCGCATTTTAAGACTACAATCACAGAGGTGAGACATAGTGTAGCCTATTCCATGCGTCGAGGGCACAATGGATTGCAGTTGAGAGACGTGGAGAGCTGCTGATGTGCTGATGGAGGGGAGAGCTGACAGCAGCCTCTTTTCCTCCAACAGGCTTTCACACCTTCCCTTCTTCCACTCAGCCAGTCTGCCTACCTACCTTCGCCCACCACGCAACATTCTAAGGTTGCATTCCAAAATAGCACCCTATTCCCTATATAGTGCACTACTTTTGACCAGAGACCAAAGACTGATGGATTATGGTCAAAAGTAGTGCACTGTATAGGGAATACGATGCCATTTGGGACACAGACATTCTTAAGTCAATTCACCCCTAGCATGGTTCAGCCACATTACATTGCCTGTCAATCAGTCAGCCTCCGTGCAGTGGGCCATACATGCCTGTCAATCAGTCAGCCTCCGTGCAGTGGGCCATACATGCCTGCCAATCACATTGCCCGCACTGACACTCAGCCCTGACTCCAAGGGGTCTCCATGACAACAGAGTAGGCCTTCTCTCAACATGGCTAATTGCAGAGATTCTGTGAAACTTATTTTGAGGAAGAGGGCATGCAGCCTCTTAGTGTGTAATCAAACCTTTGACATCATTGACGAAGGACTAACAGCTCAAAGTTCTTTTTGCAAGTGTTGCCTCTAATGAATAAAATAGCCGAAAATCAATTATTTTGATGTGCGGACCCTCCGCAAATGAATCACTGGTTTGATTCTACCATGTAGTGAGAGAAAAGAGACGCTTGTTTGAGCACAATCAATCCTAGAAAACTGCGCAGGAGGAGGCGAAAGCACTCACAAAAAGCACTCGCAGCACACCAGTCACGTTTCAGATTTCCTACAGGCGCTATGTCGTCTTGCGTCAGCATTTCGCTCTCTCTCTCTCGGAGAGTGATGCCAATTACTTAACTGTATTACAGTAATACAGATCAAACCCCATCATGTGCACTTTACTCGGAGATCAAGCCTTGGACTCGGACGGGGCCAAAGCTCTGGCAAGTGGCAACCTGCTTTTACGTAATGCTCAAACTGCACGCCATCTGGTGCAGGGACTGCTGCCAGCTAGTAGGGCTCTGCAGAGAGAGAGAGAGCTCTCTGGGTCTGACTGAGCACTGGTCCTGCTCAGGAGAAACATTGAGGGGAGCTCTGCTGTTGCTGAGCTTAGACCAAAACACTACTGAGAGGAGGGGAGCTTCAAGTTTCAAAGTTTATTTATGTGCAAAGGAGACAAGAAGAGAACCCATGCCAGCACTGCACTGCTGACACCAGTAACACAGAGAGAGATTCTGCCTGTGTCCCAAATAGCACCCTATTGGGCCCTGGTCAGAAGTAGTACACTTCTGTTAACCACACTCTGACGCAACACAAAGACACAGGGAGGCAACATGGCGATAGGAGTCAAACGCAAATGAGACCAAACCGTGTTGCACTGACAGCGCTCATTTTCTCTTAATATGAACCTCATAAGCACTTAAATCAGCACAGCGACAGTGGTGCAGCTATTTCATGGTGTTGTCAGAACCTGCTGGTGATGGAGAGAGGAAGAGGGTGTGATGCCACACAAGATACACAGAAAGAACATGATATTACATCCAAGACAGCACTATCAACATTAGAGAAGCTGGAGGAACGGTGGAGAGGCAGGCTGCTTTGTCTCCTGCACACACACACACACACACACACACACCCTCCTTTGAACCCCTGAAACCACATGCTATCCCAATTACAGATGTTCGCTGGAGAAAAGCACCTTTTCCTTTTTTGACTGTGGCCCTGTGACTGTGGAGATAGTTCGCTAGCTAGTGGTGATCACTCCACCATGTGAGCAGTGAGGCCCCCTTGTCTTGTTAAATGAGTTAACAAGACAAGGCACACAGGTGTTGCTCCAGCTTACACGGAAGGAAACAGCCAGAGGTTATTAGCTGACAACAGTCAAAGGAAACCGGGGAGCTTTGCTATGATAATGACAGGCTGGTTCTGTATCCTTACGCTTTCACTAGCAAGATATCGGCGGCATCCCCAATGACAGCCTATTCCCTATATAGTGCACTACTTTATAGTGCACAACTCATAGGGCTCTGGTCATAGGGATCTCATAGCACTATGTAGGTAATAGGGTGCCATGTGGGACACATACAGTGCCTTCAGAAAGTATTCACACCCCTTACATTGTTTTCACATTTTGTTGTGTTATAATGTGGGATTCAAATGGATTTAAATTGTTGTTTTAGTCTGACAATCGGGGTGGGTGGGATTTTTATGATTTTTTTCTTCCTTTTTTCTATATTTATTGTTTCCTTCCTAAAGAGACACACTTAGCTCTGCTAAGTTGGTTGTTGATGGTGAAATCCCTGGGTGGTTTCCTTCCTCTCCGTCAACTGAGTTAGGAAGGATGCTATTGTCTTTATAGTGACTGGGTGTATTGATACACCATCCAAAGTGTAATTAATAACTTCTCCAAGCTCAAAGGGATATTTAATGTGTACATTTTTTACCCATCTTTGTGGTCGAATCTGTGTTTGAAATTCACTGCTCGACTGAAGGACCTAACAGTATGTGTGGGGTACAGAGATGAGGTAGTCATTCATAAATCATGTTAAACACTGTTATTGCACACAGAGTCCATGCAACTTGTGTGACTTAAGCAAATACATGTTTAATCCTCAACTTATTTAGGCATGCCATAACAAAGAGCCTGAATACTTAGACTCATGACATTTCAGCTTTTCGTTTTTTATTCATTTGTAAACATTTCTCAGAAAGTAATTCGACTTTGACATTATGGGTTATTGTGTGTAGGCCAGTGACACAACATTTCAATTGAATATATTTTAAATTCAGGCTGTAAGAACAACAAAATGTGTAAAAGGTCAAGGGGTGTGAATACTTTCTGAAGGCACTGCATGCATTATTTCAGGGTTCCCCAACTGGAGGCCCGCAGCTGGTTTTATTTCGCTTCCCAAGTTTTCTGAGCCCACCAAAAGATTTCGGTAACTTTCCTTGTTGGATATAAAAAGACTATAAAAACACAAGGAAATCAGCTCCAAATGATTTGAATTCAAGAAATCTGTTCCCAAGTATTCCCAATCATAATATAGAGACACGTGATCATACACAAATGAAAGCAAGGTTTGAAATGATTATGTTGATGATCCCTGCATTATGTTGTCCTAATGGGTAACTGAAACAGTAAATGTTCCTCTACCTGACTCGGTTTTTTTTTTATTGAAAAATTATAATAATTCTCATACTTAGGTGCTGACAGCGAATTTCCACATCTGAAGAGGGAGATCGAGGTTGACCATTTTCTCATGTTTATTTGATTCAGGTGTTGCTTTGAGTGAGCGTAACAGTTGACCACTCTCTCCCTGTCCCTCTTCTCTGTACTCAGATGGCACCCTATTCACTATATAGTGCACTACTTTTGACTAGGGCCCATAGGGCTCTGGTCAAAAGTAGTGCACTACATAGGGAATAGGGCGCTATTTGGGATGCGACCGTTGTCTCCTAATTACAGGCTAGTCCACCAGAGACCCTGGACAGCCCTTGGCTGGCAGAAACACAGGGTCTGTGGGCACAAAACATCAATACAACAAATCTTCTGTAGGAGTTTGGCAACAATAAGAGGATACAGTCGCATAAATCACAGTCGCATGCGGCGACATGAAGCAGGATATTCTAATTACAACGGCGAGAGGAATTAGAGTAAAAAGCCTCTTTGATTCTAATTGAATATGGAGTAATTCTCTTTAGGCCTGGTCAACAAGCCAATTATCAGTCAAGCCCTTTCTCTAACAAAACAGTTGACTAGTGAACAACGAGCGGGAGAGAAAGGCAGCTGGTTTTGGCCCCCATCTGTATAGTTCATAGTTAATAGAGAATAGGAAAAGAGTAGGAGGTTTTCCAGAAATCCCGGTTGCAATCAGGAGGAAATAAGCAGGAAAATCTGGAATTCTCCAACCAGGATAACAGATTGAATAACTGACATTGTGTTGTCTTGAGAACTTATCTGAAGCACCATGCACATGGAACGCAGGAGGACTGGTCATGCAGAGAGAGTGTTGCTGAGCTGCTCTCCATCTCTCATATTCACATCTCAATACAGCAATCACTAGCAGATGTATGGTCGTTCCAGAGGCTGAGGAGGTCCTAGTCAACCATTGTGTCTCTCTCACAGTGGTTACAGTGTAAACCTTAGAGAGCTCTGTAATCTATAGAGGGAGACGCTCAGAGGCTGTGTCCCAAATGGCACGCTATTTCCTATATAGTGCACTACTTTCTACCAGAGCCCTATGGGTCCTAGTCGTAGCACACTAAATAGGGAACATCGTGCGATTTGGGATGCAGGCAGAGTCCACATTCGGAAAATGCATTATCACCGCCCCATATCTTGAAAGAGCCTGAGTTTCTTTTAGAAGGCCCCTTAAGTGCAGGGAGGGATGTTGTTGAGTGCTGAAACTCCCTGTGTGTGAAGTGTTTTGTCCTTGCCATTGTGAAGCCTGAGATGAATGCATTACCCGTATAATAAATTATAACACTTCCGCCGTACTCTGGCCAATGCATATTTCATTAAACTTATATTTCAATCAATAACTTACACAGCACCACTATCTCTGTTGAAGCCATTATACCAATATACTGCATTCAACCCGGAAATAATCTCATTTACAACACAAATGTGCTGTAATGACAGGAAAGTGGTGTCAGGCATAGAAACTTTTCTGTGGGTGCCTCCCAAATCATACCCCATTCCCTATATAGTGCACTACGTTTGACCAGAGGCCCCCTATATAGAGAATAGTGTTGGTTAGTACCATTAGCCATCATAATTCATATTGACATCAAAACCATCCATTCAGGAGCCTCTCATCTCTGCATCCCCTATTTCATATTGTTGTCTCACTATGTAGGATTGTAACAGACACTGAACATGTGGGATGTTCATGTGTACTGAACAAAAATATTAACGCAACATGCAACAATTTCAAAGATTTGAATGAGTTACAGGTCATAAAGGAAATCAGTCAATTGAAATCATTTCATTAGGCCCTAATCTGTAGATTTCACATGACTGGGAATACAGATGTTCATCTGTTGGTCACAGATACCTTTAAAAAAATATGGGCCTCAGGATCTCGTCAAAGTATTTTTGTGCATTGAAATTGCTATCGCTAAAATGCAATTGTGTTCGTTGTCTGTAGCTGATAGCCTGCCCATACCATAAACCCACCGCCACCATGGGGCTCTCTGTTCACAACATTGACATCAGCAAACCGCTCACCCACACAACAGTTGGACGTACTGCCCAAATCTCTAAAACGTCGTTGCAGACGGCTTATGTTAGAGAAGTTGACATTCAATTTTCTGGCAACAGCTCTGGTCGACATTCCTGCAGTCAGGGATTATCTTGGCAATTGAGAAATGCTATCTAACAGGGATATAAACAAATTTGTGCACAACATTTGATTTGAGAGAGATACATTTTTTGTGCAAATGGAAAAATTCTGGGATCTTTTATTTCAGCTCATGAAACGTAGGACCAACACTGTACATGTTGCTTTGATATTTGTATTCAGTATAGAGCATGAGAGCCAGAACAAGTGGAAAACCGGACATTCATCCCATGGGTCCTATTGTAAGAAATACAAATCATTCACTGGATGGAGAATTGCAGAGCCAGTACATGTGAGTGTAGACAGAGTATGCCTCCCGAATGGCATCCTATTCCCTATGTAGTGCACTAAACCCCTCAGAGCCCTGGTCAAAAGTAGAGCACTAGATAGGGAATAAGGTGCCCTTTGGGATGCAACCACAGATAAAGAATGGTCTCTGTGGGTCATCTGACAAGAATCTGAATCCACACACACACACACACACACACACACACACACACACACACACACACACACACACACACACACACACACACACACACACACACACACACACACACACACACACACACACACACACACACACACACACACACACAACTAATAAATACTCAAGAGATATCTGTAATTTCTCCTAGAACTTAAATAGCAAAATGATTGGACCATTCATTTAGCTGGGGTTACACTTGGATATATTGAGTTAATATCCTGCTCCTCCAAGGCTCTGCTGATGGGCGGCAGCTAGTCTAGCGGTTAGAGCACTGGGTAACCGAGAGGTCGCTGCTTCGAATACCCGAGCATGACAAGGTGAAAAATCTGTTGATGCGCCCTTAGGCACTTAACCCTAATGTGCTCCAGGAGCACTGCACTACTATGGATGACCCTGTAAAACACAAGTGTCAAACTCATTCCAATCAGGGCTGAGTGTCGCTCCTCCCTTGTACTCAATTTATTCATTAAAATCAATAATTAATGAGGAACTCCTCTCAGCTGGTTGTCTAGGGCTTAATTGAAGGGGGGAAAAAACACAGACACTCGGCCCTCCGTGGAATGCACCTATTTGGTGAACATACATTTTTCCATTTTTATTTGCTTACGGCACCTGGTATTCCCATTTGCTTACGGCACCTGGTCTCCCATCCCAGTACTAACAAGGCCCAATCATGAACAGGTATGTTCAGGGTGGTATTGCCACAAGCATATTTTTTAATCCTTGTTTTCTCCCCAAATTAGGTTCCTTGGCTCATCTATGCAACTCCTCAATGGGCGCAGGAGAGGCGAAGGTCGAGTCATGCGTCCTCTGACCCGCCTGTCCACCTACTTATCACACTGCTCTCTAACCAGAATGTCAGCCGCACCAATGCGTCAGAAGAAACACTGCTCGACTGATGACTGGCGTCAGCTTGCAGGAGCCCGGCCCTGTCACAAGGAGTCACTAGAGTACGATGAGCCAAGGAAAGCCCCACTGGCCAAACCCTCCCCTAGCCCAGACGGCGCTGGGCCAATTGTGCGCCATCCTATGGGGACCCCGATCAAGGCATGTTGGGACACCGACTGGGATCGAACCCCAGGCTGTAGTGGCGCCTCAGGACTGCGTTGCCATGCTTTTGACAGATGCACCACCCAGGACCCCCTTAAAACATATATTTCAGCCAGTCAAGACTGAGGACACATTTCAGAGAGCCGATCAGGCTGCACTAATGCTCTGGATAAGAGCATCTGCAAAATTACTGAAATCTAAATGTATTAAATTGGCTCAATTGCTCTCTCCCCTAGATACCAGGAATTGTGGGAGTAAATGCTATATACAAGACACGAAGCACAGCCTCCGCTAATGCACCGGAACCTTCTATTTCTAATGAAAACCTTTAATGGCTATATATATTCAGAAAACAATTTGAATTCTCACACTGTTTTTGCAGCTTTCAAGGCAACACAACTTGTTTTCTACCAAGCTCTCTGAAAGCCCAAACCACTTAAGTTGCGCTAATACATCCGAGAGAAAATACAACGTGCCGGATCTTTTTTTTCTCTACTATGTGTTTATGCAGTTTATATCACTGTAGTGTGGAGGCACTGGGTGTCCTCTGTCGCAAATGGCACCCTAATTCCTATACATTTGAAGTTGGAAGTTTACATACACTTAGGTTGGAGTCACTATAACTCGTTTTCAACCACTCCACAAATTTCTTGTTCACAAACTGTAGTTTGGGCAAGTCAGTTAGGACATCTGCTTTGTGCATTTTTCCAACAATTGTTTATAGACAGATTATTTCACTGTATCACAATTCAAGTGGGTCAGAAGTTGACATATACTAAGTTGACTGTGCCTCTAAATAGCTTGGAAAATTTTAGAAAATTATGTCATGGCTTTAGAAGCTTCTGATAGGCTAAATTACATAATTTGAGTCAATTGGAGGTGTACCTGTAGATGTATTTCAAGGCCTACCTTCAAACTCGGCCATGGGAAAATCAAAAGAAATCAGCCAAGACCTCAGAATATTTTTTATTTTTTAAACCTCCACAAGTCTGATTCATCCTTCGGAGTAATTTCCAAATGCCTGAAGATACCACATTCATCTGTACAAACAATAGTATGCAAATACAGTGCCTTGCGAAAGTATTCGGCCCCCTTGAACTTTGCGACCTTTTGCCACATTTCAGGCTTCAAACATAAAGATATAAAACTGTATTTTTTTTGTGAAGAATCAACAAGTGGGACACAATCATGAAGCATAAAGTGGAACGACATTTATTGGATATTTCAAACATTTTTAACAAATCAAAAACTGAAAAATTGGGCGTGCAAAATTATTCAGCCCCTTTACTTTCAGTGCAGCAAACTCTCTCCAGAAGTTCAGTGAGGATCTCTGAATGATCCAATGTTGACCTAAATGACTAATGATGATAAATACAATCAACCTGTGTGTAATCAAGTCTCCGTATAAATGCACCTGCACTGTGATAGTCTCAGAGGTCCGTTAAAAGCGCAGAGAGCATCATGAAGAACAAGGAACACACCAGGCAGGTCCGAGATACTGTTGTGAAGAAGTTTAAAGCTGGATTTGGATACAAAAATATTTCCCAAGCTTTAAACATCCCAAGGAGCACTGTGCAAGCGATAATATTGAAATGGAAGGAGTATCAGACCACTGCAAATCTACCAAGACCTGGCCGTCCCTCTAAACTTTCAGCTCATACAAGGAGAAGACTGATCAGAGATGCAGCCAAGAGGTCCATGATCACTCTGGATGAACTGCAGAGATCTACAGCTGAGGTGGGAGACTCTGTCCATAGGACAACAATCAGTCGTATATTGCACAAATCTGGCCTTATGGAAGAGTGGCAAGAAGAAAGCCATTTCTTAAAGATATCCATAAAAAGTGTTGTTTAAAGTTTGCCACAAGCCACCTGGGAGACACACCAAACATGTGGAAGAAGGTGCCCTGGTCAGATGAAACCAAAATTGAACTTTTTGGCAACAATGCAAAACATTATGTTTGGCGTAAAAGCAACACAGCTCATCACCCTGAACTTACCATCCCCACTGTAAAACATGGTGGTGGCAGCATCATGGTTTGGGCCTGCTTTTCTTCAGCAGGGACAGGGAAGATGGTTCAAATTGATGGGAAGATGGATGGAGCCAAATACAGGACCATTCTGGAAGAAAATCTGCAAAAGACCTGAGACTGGGACGGAGATTTGTCTTCCAACAAGACAATGATCCAAAACATAAAGCAAAATCTACAATGGAATGGTTCAAAAATAAACATATCCAGGTGTTAGAATGGCCAAGTCAAAGTGCAGACCTGAATCCAATCAAGAATCTGTGGAAAGAACTGAAAACTGCTGTTCACAAATGCTCTCCATCCAACCTCACTGAGCTCGAGCTGTTTTGCAAGGAGGAATGGGAAAAAATGTTAGTCTCTCGATGTGCAAAACTGATAGACATACCCCAAGCAACTTACAGCTGTAATCGCAGCAAAAGGTGGAGCTACAGATTATTAACTTAAGGAGGCTGAATAATTTTGCACGCCCAATTTTTCCCTTTTTGATTTGTTAAAAAAGTTTGAAATATCCAATAAATGTTGTTCCACTTCATGATTGTGTCCCACTTGTTGTTGATTCTTCACATATCTTTATGTTTGAAGCCTGAAATGTGGCAAAAGGTCGCAAAGTTCAAGGGGGCCGAATACTTTCGCAAGGCACTGTATAAACACCATGGGACCACGCAGCCGTCATACCGCTCAGGAAGGAGACGCATTCTGTCTCCTAGAGATTAACGTACTTTGGTGCAAAAAGTGCAAATCAATCCCAGAACAACAGCAAAGGACCTTGTGAAGATGCTGGAGGAAACAGGTACAAAAGTATCTATATCCACAGTAAAAACGAGTCCTATATCGACATAACCTGAAAGGCCGCTCAGCAAGGAAGAAGCCACTGCTCCAAAACCGGCATAAAAAAGCCAGACTAAGGTTTACAACTGCACATGGGGACAAAGATTGTAGTTTTTGGAGAAATGTCCTCTGGTCTGATGAAACAAAAATAACAAAAAATGTTTGGAGGAAAAAGGGGGATGCTAGCAAGCTGAAGAACACCACCCCAACCGAGAAGCACGGGGGTGTCAGCATCATGTTGTGAGGGTGCTTTGCTGCTGGGGGGACTGGGGCACTTCACAAAATAGATTGCATCATGAGGAAAGAAAATTATGTGGATATATTGAAGCAACATCTCAAGACATCAGTCAGGAAGTTAAAGCTTGTTTGCAAATGGGTCTTCCAAATGGACAATGACCACAAGCATACTTCCAAAGTCGTGGAAAAATGGCGCCAAATTCAATCAACAGAAATCTCATAATTCAAATTTCTCAAACATACAAGTATTAGACACCATTTTAAAGATAAAAGTCTCCTTAATCCAACCACAGTGTCCAATTTCAAAAAAAGATTTTCGGCGAAAGCGGAACATATCATTATGTTAGGTCAGCAACTAGTCACAGAAAGCATACAGCGATTTTCCAACCAAAGAGAGGAGTCACAAAAAGCAGAAATAGAGATAACATTAATCACTAACCTTTGATATTCTTCATCAGATGACACTCCCAGGACAACATGTTACACCATACATGTATGTTTTGTTCGATCAAGAGAATATCCAAAAACCTGAGTTTACATTTGGCTTTGCATCCAAAACATCCCGTGAATTTGCACAGAGCCACGTCAATTTACAGAAATACTCATCATAAATGTTACACATGGAATTAGAGATATACTTCTCCTTAATGCAACCGCTGTGTCAGATTTCAAAAAGACTATGGAAAAAGTAAACCATGCAATAATCTGAGTACAGCGATCAAAGACGAAAACAACCCAAAAAGATATCCGCCTTTTTTGGAGTCAACATAAGTCAGAAATAGCATTATAAATATTCACTCACGGGAATCCCAGTTCCACAATAAATGTTTAATATGTTCCATAAAGTCCATAATTTATGTCCAAATAACTCCTTTTGGTTTGCGCGTTCAGTACACAATCTAAACTCACGATGCGCGGGTAGGTCCAGGCAAAAGTTCAGACGAAAACTCATATTACAGTCCGTAGAAACATGTCAAACGAAGTATAGAATCAATCTTTAGGATGTTTTTAACATAAATCTTCAATAATGTTTCAACCGGATAATTAATTTGTCTTCAGAAAAGCAATGGAACGCGAGCTACCTCTCATGTGAATGCGCGTGACCAGCTTGTGGCACTCTGCCAGACCACTGACTCAAAGAGTCCTTATGAGCCCCTCCTTTATAGTAGAAGCCTCAAACAAGTTTCTATAGACTGTTGACATCTATTGGAAGCCTTAGGGAGTGCAAAATGATCCCATAGACACTGTGTATTCGATAAGCCAAGAGTTCAAAAACTACAAACCTCAGATTTCCCACTTCCTGGTTAGATTTTTCTCAGGTTTTCGACGGCCATATGAGTTCTGTTATACTCACAGACGTCATTCAAACAGTTTTAGAAACTTCAGAGTGTTTTATATCCAAATCTACTAAAAAATATGCATATATTAACTGGGACTGAGTAGCAGGCAGTTCACTCTGGGCATGCTTTTCATCCAAACGTGAAAATGCTGCCCCCTAGCCATAAGAAGTTAAACAATTTAAAGGCAATGCTACCAAATACTAATTGAATGTATGTAAACTTCTGAACCACTGGGAATGTGATGAAATAAAAGCTGAAATAAATAATTATCTTTTATTATTCTGACATTTCACATTCTTAAAATAAAGTGGTGATCCTAACTGACCTAAAACAGGGAATTTTTACTAGGATTAAATGTTAGGAATTGTGAAAAACAGAGTTTAAATGTATTTGGCTAAGGTGTATGTAAACTTCCGACTTGAACTAAATAGCACTACTATTGACCAGGAATCATAGGGCTCAATAGGAACCAAAGTAGTGCACTATATTTGGAATAGGGGAGCTATTTGGAATGTAGGCTCTGTGTTTGTGTTTCTGGCAGGAACACAAGGCCATTTCCTATGGTGAGGATGAGTCGTTTGGGGAGATTGCTTGCTATGGACCGCTAGCTATGGACACAATACAGTTAGCACCTTTAAACTGACCATGAGAGGTTCCAGTGGGAGGCCATTTGAGGAACTCCCGCTCAAATTTTCCACCGGAAAAGTAGTCATGCTTGTTATTTTTATCCTCTACAATAACATGGGTAAATGCAAGGTAAAAAAAAAAAAAAACACCATGAAAACAAATGACACCTCTTACTTAATTGGTGACCCAACACCAAGATTCCAAAGTCAACATCAAGATTCACCATGAAACACTGCATTAGACATGCATATTAGGATTTGTTCCTTTCTTTCCTAAAATCATTTTCCGTTTACATTGGAGAAGAGGCTACATAAATATCACCAATGGACAGCAAATATAGTTCATGTTCTTTATCAGTGGTGTGACTTCAGTCAGAGGCTATTTAGAATTAGTGAGGAAGCTACGCTTTAGACCAGGAGACACGTTGCTTTTCCCCTTTCAGTGACATCACATCCCATCCCTCCCTGCCCAGTGTCACGGATGAGCACGAACAAAGAGGCACACACACACACACACACACACACACACACACACACACACACACACACACACACACACACACACACACACACACACACACACACACACACACACACACACACACACACACACACACACACACACACACACACACACACACACACACACCTCTCCTTTGTCCTTGGCCTCCACTGCCTATTCTACTCTACACTAAGTCTTGCTTCTATTGTTCCTGATCGCGCCAATTTCCTACACAGCATGTACTAGGAAAACATCATGTCAGCCTCCCCAATATTACAGCCATATTTCTTCATTGGTGGGGCAGGACCAGGCGGGGAGCAGGGAGGAGAAGACAAGAGAGGAGCTGGAACTGCATGGGAACGGAGACTAACAACACCAGAGCTTCAATCCCTAATGGCACCCTATTCCCTATGTAGTGCACTGCCTTTGGTCAAAAGCAGAGCACTACATAGGGAATAGGGTGCCATTTGGGATGCGTTCAACAACAGCACAGAGCCGCATCAGCGCTTGCTAAACCAGGAAATGGAAGGCAGAAAAACGAAAGCTTCAGATAACGACACGGTAACTTCCTAGCAATACAGCTTTTCAATTAGAAAACAGGTCTCAGTGCATATTCCTGAGCACCACTTCATAGGCACAGGCAGCTGAGTCATCAGACAGCCATGTTTTAAAGTTCATTAGGGCCGTATGGTCACTCTGTTAAACCAACTCAACTCTTTTTACTGTCTCACCTCGGGAATCAATGAATGAAGAAATGCAGCAACAACAGAAAAGGCTTGAGTCGGTTCTTCTGATTTGATACTGGGGAGGAAATTCTAACATTGCATAATGCCCCAAATCAAATATGAATGGCTCTTTCCTGATTTTCTCCAATCAGATTGACAACAAGATATGTTTGGAACAGTATACTGGCAAAAGCACATCTACTTCACCACTTCAGTGGAAAGAACAGAAGTCCCAATGGGAAAAAATATCACTAAGGAAACAAACTGGTAAAGCACAAGGTCTCTGTCTTCTGGCGATAAAATAAATAGTAGAGACTCTCTCAGAGACAGAGAACAGGTTGTGCAGGTTTCCAAACATAACAATACACTTCCCAAATTGAATGGGTAACAGTTATGCTAACCTGGAGCTCAATTTGAGCAGGTAAATCAGAGGCAATGGAGGCAGATTCAAATTACTCCTAGGCTGCGGCCTAAATATCTCATAGGTACATAGGCCTCTGTTCAAAAGTAGTCCACCAGGGAATATGGTGCCATTTGGGATACATCTCCTGTCTGCCCAGTGTACTTGAAAGATTTGAGCCTCTGCTCAGTCAGGTTTTGCCCACTCAGACAAACCTCGCAATGAGCAGAGAGAGAGCATAGCAGAGAGCAGTGTAATGTGATTTTGTGATGAGCTGGTCACTTCCTGGTGCAGCAGAGGTAAGCAGATACTGATCCACTCTAGTACCAGGCAGGGATGCGTCCCAAATGGCATCCTTATTCCCTATATAGTGTAACACTTTTGACCAGGCCAAGAGGGAGACCCATAGGGTGCTGGTCAAAAGAAGTGCACTATATAGGGGACAGGGTTTGATTTGGGATCCAGACCAGTTCCCCTGACATCTCAAGGCAAGACAAGGGCACAATCCAGTAACACCAGCAGCCTCTGAATCCGTTTGTATCCCAAATGGCACCGATGGGCCCTGGTCAAAAGTAGTGCACTAAATAAGGAATAGGCTGCAATTTGGGATGCAGAGAGTGTCAGGATGAGAGGTGGTACTGGACAGAACAAGGCGCCAGCCATGCCAGCCACCGCGCCAGCCTCACAATCAGGCACCAAGGGCAAGCCAGAGGAGACATGCTAACAACATTGATAACCAGAAAGGCTTTGGGGGGACAATGGCAGGCACACTTTAGTTACTGTCCCCCTACCTGAGCAGAGAGGAGAGCTCGGTAGCCCGCATGATTAGAAGGAAGCTCCATAAGGTAATGAATGGATTATTCAGACTTCACACGATTGACATTTCTTGTTTTTCTATTTGACCTTCATTTTCAATGGATGATGGTGGGGCACCATATAGCGCTCGATATTAAGACAGGGGATACGTCCTAAATGGCTCCCTATTCCCTATTTAGTGCACTACTTTGACCAGGGCCCACACAGTAGGTTACCCATAGGGCTCTGGTCAAAAGTAGGGGCTCTGATCAGGGAGGCAGGTAGCCTCAAGGTTAGAGTGTTGGGCCAGAATCCGAAAGTTTGCTGGTTCAAATACTGGAGACGACAAGGTAAAATAACAAATCTGTTGCTGTGCAAGGCATGTAACCCTAATTGCTCCAGGGCAGCTGTACGATGGTGGCCATGACCCCACTCCCTGCCGGTGTCTCAGGGGGATTTAGGACACAAAAAAAAACATTTCCATTACACATGTGTGTGTAAAAGTTCAAATACATGCACCCCCAAAATGATTATAAGTGGGGCACTATATAGGGAATAGGGTTCCATTTGGGATGTGGTCTCAGAGTATCATGGTGCTGGTTTGTTTGTGTATTTTTCTGAAGTCTCAGACTGAGAAGGAATGCCAGCAGGCGTGAGTGTGTCGACACTCTCTCAGATCTCTGAGGTCAGTCATTCAGCCTCTCAGTGTGGAGGGAAATCTGAGAGCACAAACTCCGCTGCTTGACCAAATCTCCCCTGAGAGGAGGACATAGGGCCAACATGCACAAACACAAAATATCTCTGTGCGCACGGACGCACACGTCTTTAGTGCGTGAGTTAACTGCGTCAGTTCCACAAAGGAAAGCAGCTCTACACAAATCTACTTTCACTGACTGACAAAAGAATAGAACTACATCCCTTCCCGTATCTACACAGTGCCACACCAAAAACAACGTTATAGCCACTTTTTATCTCACAAAGAAAGTTATCTGACAGTAATATAGTTCAGTGTGTGTATATGTGAGAGAGAGAGAGAGAGAGAGAGAGAGAGAGAGAGAGAGAGAGAGAGAGAGAGAGAGAGAGAGAGAGAGAGAGAGAGAGAGAGAGAGATTTGTCCTGGCCAGGCCCAGTGTGTTACAGCAGCAGTAGGGTTAGAGGTCATGTGTCACCCCTGCTTAAACCATTAACACTGATGTCCCTGACCTGTCAGCCAGCACGCAGACAAATGCACACACACTCTCACGCACACACAAACCACACACACACTTCAATGGACCTCCAATGTGATGTTTATACCTCAGGAACAAAATTCACACGCGCAAGACGCTCACACATGCTCTCAAACACACCCACACTGACTGGGAACAAGGAAGTGATGTGGCTCTCTCTCCTAGTGCTTCTGTTGTACTGCAATCAAAGGCTGATTGGAGATTGAGGGGGCAGACCACTGAAGCTCAGCAGTGCATAATGAATTCTGACACATCCGTCAGTCGTGATGAAGACAGTCTTTCATCCTGCACTGGAGACTGCGAGCGGAGCTGTGTCCCAAATGGCACCCTATTCCCTATTTTAGTGCACTAATTCTGAACAAGGCACATAGGTAGGCCCAGAGCACTGGTCAAAAGTAGTGTACTACAGCATATAGGGAATAGGGTCCCATTTGAGATATAGCCATGGAAATCCCCAATTAGCCTATATGACCCAGGGGACACGTTGGACACTTCGTGACAGAGTGCGCAATGGAACCAACCCAGGTCCAAGGCTGTCCAAAATGGCACCCTATTCCCAATATAGTGCATTACTTTTGACCCTATCTGCCCTCAAGGAATATGCCTAACAGATGAACAAGAGACACATATAGGCCCATGGCACTGTGAGAAGCATTCATTTACATGGTGCATAAGTTCCAAAATATTTGTCCCTTATGAATACTCTGAGGTAAAAGACACTTCACCAGCACTAATTACCAGTAAGGAAGTATTCATGGGAAGCTGAGCAGTGTTGAGGCTGCTCTGTATGCAGCTTATATCAACGACCCAAAACCAAGGAAACCGAGGCTGTGTTTCAAATGGCACCCTTATTCCTGATATGGTGCACTACTTTAGACCAGGGCCCATAGGGCTCTGGTCAAATGTAGTGCACTGCATTGGGGATAGGGTGACATTTGGGATTCAGAATTACACTCAGAAAAAGGGGTTCCAAAAGGGGTCCTCGGCTGTTCCCATAGGGGAAGGGTTGTACATTGAACCCAAAAGGGTTCTAACAGAAACAAAAGGGTTCTACCGAGACCCAAAAATAGTTATTCAAAGGGTTACCCTATTGGAACAGCCAAAGAACCCATTTAGATTCTAGGCATAACCTTTTTAGCAGACAATTCACTGAGTAATGAATGTGAAATGAATGGGACAAAGCTCCCCACACACACTTCATGAGAGCAGATTACGGAAATGTCCTGCTGAAGGCTATCTCAAGGTTTCAGGCCCAAGACCTCGGCCTCATGGCCCATTGCTCTCCATTCCCACTGACTGACCGTCACTGTAAATGATTCCTGCTTGTAACCTATTACCTACATAGTGCACTACTTTTGATCAGAGCCCTATAGGCCCTGGTCAAAAGTAGTGAGCTACAGTGCCAAGCAAATGTATTCACCTTCCGTTGCCGTTTTTCCTATTTTGTTTCATTACAACCTGAAATTTAAATAGATGTAATGGACATACACAAAATAGTCCAAATTAGTGAAGTGAAATGAAAAAAATAACTTGTTTCAAAAAATTATTTAAAAAATGTAAAAACGGAAAAGTGGTGGGTGCATGTGTTCACCCCCTTTGCTATGAAGCCCCTAAATAATCTGGTGTAGCCAATTACCTTCAGAAGTCACATAATTAGTTAAATAAAGTCCACCTGTGTGCAATCTAAGTGTCACATGATCTGTTCCATGATCTCAGTATATATATATACAGGGGCTGAATAATTTTGCAAGCTCACTTTTCAGTTTTTGATTTGTTAAAAAAGTTTGAAATATCCAATAAATGTCGTTCCACTTCATGATTGTGTCCCACTTGTTGTTGATTCTTCACAAAAAAATACAGTTTTATATCTTTATGTTTGAAGCCTGAAATGTGGCAAAAGGTCGCAAAGTTCAAGGGGGCCGAATACTTTCGCAAGGCACTGTATACACACACCTGTTCTGAAAGGCCCCCGAGTCTGCAAAACCACTAAGCAAGGGGCATCACCAAGCAAACGGCACCATGAAGAACAAGGAGCTCTCCAAACAGGTCAGGGTGTCACACCCTGGCCTTAGTTATCTTCGTTTTCTTTATTATTTTGGTTAGGCCAGGGTGTGACATGGGTGATGTATGTTTTTTTGTCTCATCTCGGGTTTTTGTACTGTCTAGGGGTTTTTGTAGATTTATGGGGTTGTGTTCATTCTAGGTGTTTATGTAAGTCTATAGTTGCCTGGATTGGTTCAGAGGTGTCTTTTATACTGATAACAAGTTCAAACAGGTGCCCTTAATACAGGTAACGAGTGGAGGACAGAGGAGCCTCTTAAAGAAGAAGTTACAGGTCTTCGAAAGCCAGAAATCTTGCTTGTTTGTAGGTGACCAAATACTTATTTTCCACCATAATTTGCAAATAAATTCATTTAAAAAAATCGTACAGTGATTTTCTGGATTTTTTTTCTCATTGTCTGTCATAGTTGAAGTATACCTATGATAAATTACAGGCCTCCCTCATCTTTTTAAGTGGGAGAACTTGCACAATTGGTGGCTGACTAAATACGTTTTTTTGCCCCACTGTATATTAGGAACAGGGTGCCATTTGGGACGCGGTCAGTGGGGTCAGCAGCAGCACCAGCAGAGGCTCGGACAATCGTGGAATTGTTCCAGAGATATTAGGCTACTGATCCTTGTCTTTATCACGTGGAACAATGGGCAAATAGGTCAGAGGAGAGTGTTTACTATGCCAAGGAACAATGGCATGTTTGTAGTTAGGGCACCGACAGCAACGGTTCAGCACCACACTCACTCATCTCGATGTGGGAAAGGGAAGTCAGAGGGTGTCAGTTCAGAGTACAACCATTTTACAAGACGTACACATCCACACATGCAAACAGACCGACAGAGAGAGACATACAGACACACACGCGCACACACACACACTGAGATAAATGTCTAACCACTCATCCTTTCCATCCCTTGTACTAGACATTTCAGACACTGCATAAAACTGAAACAGTGGGATATTTCTGGATGCAACTCAACTGCATACAGAAGCAGGATCATCTCCAGATTCAAGTGGTCAAATGGCAGTCTATTGCCTACATTGTGCACCACTTTTGACCAGAGTCATATGGGTCCTGGTAAAAAGGAGAGTACTATATTGGAATAGGATGCCATTTGGGATGCACACAAGGTGCTATGTTCCTAATGTGATGCCTTCATTTCAGGAACTGTAATTACCCATTGTTCAAATCCATTTATAACCTTCCACTCTCAGCATTTAATTGCTTCAGCCTTATTCAAATTTGATTCATTGAGTTTACTTTAGGGAAATTGGTGGTGATTACAGATATGATATATTCTCTGACAGGGAACCATCCTTTCACACTTGTAGAAAGTTACTCAGGCGAGAATGACACTGCAAGTTTGGTGTGAAGTTGTTGCTGTAGTAGTATTCTGCAGTGTAACTGGTTAAAATAACACGAATCATAGAGTTTTATAGATGGCAGAATGAACCTTGTTTGGTGTTGTCAACATCATAGTAGCAGCAGAGCTTGTTTTGAATTAAAAAGAAAGCTAACCTCAGGTTAGACAACCTCCCCATTTTCTCTCTCGTGTGTGTGTGTGTGTGTGTGGCCAGTCACTGACAGGGGACTGCCAAGGAAATATTTCATTGACATACTAGCTTCCTGGCCTGAATGGCTAACATGGAAAAGGATAAATCGATACAGCAATATTGCGGTAAGGGCAGCATCATATTTAACATATGCACAAAGGACGAATAGAAAGCAGAGCAAAACAGAGGTGGAACCTTTTGAGGCAATTCAATCTTTTCAGTCTGGAAAAATATCAGGGCTTGATGGTGTACCAGTAGAAGTATATTAGCATGTTTGAATTACTCCTATAAAATTGCTAGACTTTCAGGTTCTCAACAAGAAGGTCTGATTTCATTACTACTGAAACAGGACCCAGGTGGTGAGTATAAAGATCCAGTCCTTTTAAAAGACTGGAGGCCTCTTACACTTCAATGTTGTGATGCGGAAGTCCTGGTGAAATGCATAGCACATAGAATATGTATTTTTTACTCCTTTTTATATATAGACAATATATTGGAGATAATATACGACAATGACTTGAAACAATTGAACATTATGAAACATCAAAGATACCAGGCCTGTTCTTCATTTTATATATATATAAATGCCCGGAGTACTTTAATTTCGGTGAATCTCTTATACAATGGGTTAAAGTTATGTACAGCAACCCCAGGTGTAAAATAGTAAATAACGATTACTTCTCAGAAGGTATTTAGCCTTTAAGAGTAAAACAAGGCTGTCCGTTGTCTCCATATCTATTTATTATGATCCAACAAGAACATCAAGGGGTTAGAAATCCAGGGGATAAAAACGAAAGTGTCAATGTAGTTTTTTTTTTAAAGTCCGCAATCTGGATCCCTGCACAGTCTCATTGAAGATCTTGATCACTTTTCTAGCCTCTCTGGACTAAAGCCTAATTATGACAAGTGTATCATATTATTTATTGGATCATTAAAAGACCGTGTTTACACTACCTTGACATACTTGGTACTAATGGTACTAATGGTGTTGCCTACTCCAGATGACTCGTTTTTTAAATCATATGATCAAAAAATATTTCACCTTCTTTGGAATACTAAGCCAGACAAAATTAAACGTGCCTATATGAATTGGGGGTCAAAAATGATTAAATATTAAAGCATTAAACAACTCACCAAAAGCTTTACGCATACATAAGTTATACTTAAACCCAAAATGGTTTTCCGGTACATAAAAATATATGTAGACTGTATGTAGCCAAAAAGTTGAAAAAACAAAAAAAGATGTGTCCTCCGAAGAGATTAAAATCTTTCCTATGAGTATTATCATATTATTGATTAATTGTCTGTGGCTTTCCAAATCCCCCAACACCGCTATTTGTAAGGTTAATTTTAAGTGAATGTTGTGATTTTTTTAACCATTCCTGAACTTGGTGGTGGATGGGTTAATGTTTTTTTTAACCATAGGATGGTCTTTCAATACAGTTAAACTATTTGTTAGAAGTTTTTTTTAAATAAATGTGAATATTTGTAGCTACTTTTTAAGTAAATACCTGCAGTCAACTTGTGTAATACGTTAGGAGATACCGAAGATTACGTTCTTCATTTCACCTGTCACATAATTTTTCCTTATGAAGCTTACCAGTAGTCCCCAGTCGCATGGTGTTTGTTTACTAGCACAGAACAACAAGAGACCTGTCACGCCTTGGTCATTGTATTTTGTGTTTTCGTTATATATTTGGTCAGGCCAGGGTGTGACATGGGTTTATATGTTGTGGTTCGTATTGGGGTTTTTGTAGTTATTGGGATTACGGCTGAGTAGGGGTGTTGCATAGGCTTGGCTGCTTGAGGCGGTTCTCAATCAGAGTCAGGTGATTCTCGTTGTCTCTGATTGGGAACCGTATTTAGGTAGCCTGGGTTTCGCTTTGTATTTTGTGGGTGATTGTTCCTGTCTCTGTGTAGTTTCACCAGATAGGCTGTAATTAGGTTTCACGTTCCGTTTGTTGTTTTGTATTCTGTATAGTTATTTCATGTGTCACTTTTTCCATTAAAGTCATGAGTAACCACCACGCTGCATTTCGGTCCGACTCTCTTTCGACAAACGAAGAACGACGTTACAAGACCGGAGCCTTGTGAGTCACTCACTGTTGAGCAGCAAAAGCCAGGTGATAATTACTAATCGGCATGGCCGATTAATTAGGGACGATTTCTAGATTTCATAACAATCAGTAATCTGCATTTGTGGATGCCGATCATGCCCGATTACATTGCATTCCATGAGGAAACTGCATGGCAGGCTGACCACCTGTTGCAAGGAGCCAAGGTAAGTTGATAGCTAGCATTAAAAACAAATCAATTTCACATAATCACTAGTCTTCACATAATCACACATGGTTGATGATATTACTAGTTTATCTAACTTGTCCTGCGTTGCATATAATCAATGCGGTGCCTGTTAATTTATCATCGAATCACAGCCTACTTCGCCAAATGAGTGATGATTTAACAAAAGAACAATCGTTGCACGAATGTACCTAACCATAAACATCAATGCCTTTTTAAAATCAATACACAGAAGTATATTTCTAAACCTGCATATTTAGTTAAAATAAATTCATGTTAGCAGGCAATATTAACTAGGGAATTTGTGTCACTTCTCTTGCGTTCATTCCACGCAGAGTCAAGGTATATGCGACAGTTTGGGCCACCTGGCTTGTTGCGAACTAATTTGTCCGAATTTTACATAATTATTATTATTTTTTTATTTTTTATTTCACCTTTATTTAACCAGGTAGGCTAGTTGAGAACAGGTTCTCATTTGCAACTGCGACCTGGCCAAGATAAAGCATAGCAGTGTGAACAGACAACACAGAGTTACACATGGAGTAAACAATTAACAAGTCAATAACACAGAGAAAAAAGGGGAGTCTATATACAATGTGTGCAAAAGGCATGAGGAGGTAGGCGAATAATTACAATATTGCAGATTAACACTGAAGTGATAAATGATCATGTACAGGTAGAGATATTGGTGTGCAAAAGAGCAGAAAAGTAAATAAATAAAAACTGTGGGGATGAGGTAGGTGAAAATGGGTGTGCTATTTACCAATAGATTATGTACAGCTGCAGTGATCGGTTAGCTGCTCAGCTAGCTGATGTTTGAAGTTGGTGAGGGAGATAAAAGTCTCCAACTTCAGCGATTTTTGCAATTCGTTCCAGTCACAGGCAGCAGAGTACTGGAACGAAAGGCGGCCGAATGAGGTGTTGGCTTTAGGGATGATCAATGAGATACACCTGCTGGAGCGCGTGCTACGGATGGGTGTTGCCATCATGACCAGTGAGCTGAGATAAGGCGGAGCTTTGCCTAGCATGGCCTTGTAGATGACCTGAAGCCAGTGGGTCTGGCGATGAATATGTAGCGAGGGCCAGCCGACTAGAGCATACAAGTCGCAGTGGTGGGTAACATAAGGTGCTTTAGTGACAAAACGGATGGCACTGTGATAAACTGCATCCAGTTTGCTGAGTAGAGTGACATAACATTGAAGGTTGTGCAATGTAACAGCAATATTTAGACTTAGGGTTGCCACCCGTTTGATAAAATACGGAACGGTTCTATATCACTGAAAGAATAAATGTTTTATTTTCGAAATTATAGTTTCCGGATTTGACCATATTAATGACCAAAGGCTCGTATTTCTGTGTTGTTTATGACTTCAAGCCTATCAAGTCCTGAGATTAGGCTGGCAATACTAAAGTCCAATAGTCAAACCTATATGAAATACAAATGGTATAGAGAGCAATAGTTGACGCGTAATAATTCCTTTAATAACTACAACCTAAAACTTCTTAACTGGGAATATTGAAGAACTGGGAATACTGAACCACCAGCTTTCATATGTTCTGAGCACGGAACTTAAACGTTAGCTTTTTTACATGGCAGATATTGCACTTTTACTTTCTTCTCCAACTTTTTACATTATTTAAACCAAATTGAGCATGTTTCATTATTTATTTGAGACTAAATAGATTGTATTTGTATTATATTAAGTTAAAATAAGTGTTCATTCAGTATTGTTGTAATTGTAATTATCACAAATATACAGTGGGGCAAACAAGTATTTAGTCAGCCACCAATTTGCAAGTTCCCCCACTTAAAAAGATGAGAGGCCTGTAATTGTCATCATAGGTACACTTCAACTATGAAGTTGAATAATTTGCAAATAAATTAATAAAAAATCCTACAATGTGATTTTCTGGATTTCTTTTCTCATTTTGTCTGTCATAGTTGAAGTGTACCTATGATGAAAATTACAGGCCTCTCATCATTTTAAGTGGGAGAACTTGCACAATTTGTGGCTGACTAAATACTTTTTTGCCCCACTGTATAAAAGGAAATAAGTATATATATATATATATATATATATATATATATATATATATATATATATATATATATATATATATATATATATATACACACACACACACACACACACACACACACACACTTATACTTCCTTATATATATTTGTAATAATGACAAATACAAATATATATCGGTATCTGCTTTTTCTGGTCCTCCAATAATTGGTATCGGCGTTGAAAAATCATAATCGGTCGACCTCTACTAATTATAGTATGGAATTCACAACTAAATGTTTGCCAGCTAAATATCTTATAACTATTAAGTTAACCGTCTAAAATGTGCTAAAATGCTCTGCAGTTGTGCATTTGGTTTGCTAATTTAGTAAATAGTTAGCAAGTGGTTAACTTCTTCCAAACTCAAGTATTCACTTGGTAACAGCTGAGAATCCTTTCCTGGACCTTGCTGTATAATATTTGTTTTATGCATGCAGCAAACTGTGAGTAGCATTTTTGAGTTACTTGTATAGCTTTATACTTGTTAGCATTGCTAACTTTTGGGTATGACAATCTGGATACCGCCCAAGCCTAATATCCAGCAGTTACTGCAGTTCTACTGAGGGAAATATCTGACATCAATGTCTTCTCCCTGACCTCATAAACTCACTAGGATTTATTCCACTGAGATCGTGTGAGAGCAGCACACCTCCAAGGCATTCTTTGAGGATTCTCATCATAACCTGTCTGTGCTGTGCTTATGAAATGGTGCGTGATACATGGCACTACCGTGTAACAATGGCTGCCTCCCCCATAGGGTTCTGATCAAAGTAAGGCAAATCAAATCACTATATAGGGAATAGGGTGCCATTTGGGGATGCAGCCAATGTAATAAGAAAACCAAACCCATCAACTCCATGAATTTGTTTATTAAATGTGACCGGGAGACCCATGAGGTGGCGCACAATTGTCCCAGCGTCGTCTGGGTTAGGGGAGGGTTTGTCCGGCTGGGATGTTCTCGTCCCATTGCGCTCTAGCAACTCCCTGTGGCGGTTGGGCGCAAGCATGCTGACTTCGGTCGCCAGCTGTATGGTGTTTCTTCCGACACATTGGTGCCTTCCGGGATCAGTGTGAGCAGTGTGTCAAGAAGCAGTGCAGCTTGGCGGGTTGTTTCAGAGGACGCATGGCTCTCAACCTAGTCCGAACTGAAGTTACAGCGATGGGACAAGACTGTAACTCCCAAATGGATATCACGAAATTAGGGAGAAAAATTGTTTAAAAGCACAAATAAAATGAAAATAAAAAAGTGTATTTTAGTGCTTGCATGCATCCCAAATGGCCCCCTATTCCCTATATGGTACACTACTTTTGACCAGATCCCTATGAAAAGTAGTGCACTAAATATGGAATAGGATACCATTTGGGTTTCAAAGATTGCAGATAGAAATATAATGAATATGTACAATGATTAGAATCAAAACAACAATTCACCTTGCTGAATATAGATTTCTCCTTTTTGCTTTGTTATGTTTACTAAACATTAAGAACACCTTCCTAATATTGAGTTGCGTACCCCCCCCCCCCCCCCTTTGCCCTCAGAACAGCCTAAATTCGTTAGGGCAAGGACTACATAAGATGTCGAAAGCATTCCACAGGGATGCTAGCCCATGTTGACAGCTCCTACGGGTGTAGCTATCCCCCATCTGCAGGGCACTTGGCCACACAGCCTCATTGGATTTGTGACAGTGCTCTAACTGATTATGACTGATTTTGAAACAAATAAATATCTTTACACTAAGGGAAGTGCTTTCTAATGACACTGAGATCGGCCCATCTACACCAGGTCTCTTTTGAGGAAAAGAGGAAGCAGTAAACCAAGCCATGTGGAAAAATAATAAACATGAAAGTGTTCAAGTTAACTGCGGGCAAGACGCTGACAGACACAGATTCACAAAAAAGACGCACACACACACACACACAAAGCTCAGCGTATCATCACCAAAAACACACACATATGTGCATGGTATCCAGCAGCATGAAGCAAAGCACCTCAGGGGAATGTTGTGTCAGTCTGGGCTGCAACTAATTTCTCATCCCTCTACTCCGATGTGTCACACTGGAGAACAAAGAGTTTCCTCCCAAATGGCACCCTATGCCCTATATAGCGCACTACTTTTGACCAGGGCCAATAGGGATCTGGTTTTAAAAAACAGCGCACTAAGTGGGGAATAGGGTGGCATTTGAGACGCAGTCTAGACACAAAGCAGACAGACAGCTCAGACCTAAACTACTCAGGCTGTGTGTATCTAGTGCTGTCAGACAGAGCCATAACTAGTCTCTTTTCAGAGTTTCCCCTAGGTACAGATCGAGGATCCGCTTCAAACTCCCCCAATCCTAACCTTAATCATTAGTGGTGAAAACGAAAAAATGGACCCAATGCATAAATACTCTCAGTCGTACAATGTAGAGACACGGGTTAGCTGACAACGTCACGAAAACGATGCACACGCGCCAATGGGGCAGAAGGCCGTGGGTTGTGGTTCTGAATGGCCAGAAAGCTAGCAACGATGACAAGAAGCTGCCATCTGGGGAATCGTAGGTGGCTTGTTTATCTTTTATCTTGTTTTATACCATGTCTTGTTTTGAGGTGTTTTGACTGATGTCACGTCTATACTAATATGGCAAAAGAATTCACTAGCTAGCAAACCAACAATTGTAATGATGTATTTGAGAGACAAGTGCTCATTGTGAAAATGTATTTATGTTTTCAATAAACATTGGAGACGAAATATAGTTTACATGTTGTCAACAATCTAAGACAACCCCGTCTGTTTTTCCCCATAGGTGCGCACGTGTCAGTTTTGTTGCTAAACAACCAACCTGTCTATAAAGAATTATCTTTTTATTTTATTTTTTACATACAGGTTGTTTGGTTGCTTTCACATAAGGCATCACACCATTGTACATCCAACAGAGGAGAGAGCTAGGCTGAGCTGTTGCTAAGAGACATAGCAAGCCTCTTTGAGCTAAGTGCTCACTGACTTGATTATTGGAAAGACCCCAAAGTAAGATAGATCAAAAGGGAAGGGGGAGGGGAGGGGAGGGAGAGACGGGAGGGAGGGAGAGAGGGGAGGGGAGAGAGGGGAGGGGAGGGGAGGGAGAGACGGGAGGGGGGGAGGGGAGGGGGAGGGGAGAGGAGGGGAGAGGAGGGGGGAGGAGGGAGGGAGAGATCAAATAATATTCCAGAAGCAGTAAAACAGAAGAGGACTGGCGATAAGAGTGATAGCTGGGATCTGGGGGCATAGCTGGTCCTCTTGGAGCGGCAGAAAGCCCAGACACTGACAGATGACGGGTAAACAATAGACAGAGGTAAGGGCTGTGGGGAGGAGAGGAGGAGACATGGCCAGCATCATTACGTCAGCCATCCAACAGGAGGACATGAGAGGCGTCCCAAATGGCACCCTATTCCCTATGAAGTGCACTGCTTTAAAAAATAAATAAAAATTGACCAGAGCCCTATGGGTCCTTGTCAAAAGTAGGGCACCATAAAAGGGAATAGGGTGCCATTTGGGATGTAAACATGATCAATGAGAGGACAATGGGAGAGAGAAAAAATAGAGCGAGTGAGAGGGAGAGAGGCAGGACGCCAGAGTCCCTCCCCTCCCCTGGGACTTCCAGCCAGCCAAGCCCACCAGCACCAGCTCTCTGTCTGCGTCTCCCTGATAGGACTACAACAATTGACACCGCACGCCCTGCTGATGGATTGAATTATTTCTCGCCCCTGCTCTCTAAATTAGCTTAATGTGTTTCTGGCTGGCGAGCAGAACACACAGCGGACGGTGGGACACAACAAGCCGGTGGGCCTCGTTTAAGCGCATTAGCAGAGCAGGCAGAAGAGCGGAGACAGACAGGGCTGTAGATTGCAGTAATAAGGCATGAGAGGACACTCACACATACATACAGCTTGTTCCCAAGCCTCGTCCCAAATGGCACCATATTCCCTATATAGCACACTACTTTTGACCAGAGCCCTATTGGCCTTCCTATGAGCCCTGTTCAAAAGTAGTGCACTAAATAGGGAATAGGGTGCCATTTGGGACACGGCCCAGGCCATGCTTTCTTTTTACAGTACTGGGATGTCCTTGTCCCATTTACATTTTTCATTATTGAGAAAACTAATTTTACTCACAGGACTGTGCCCACTATTCCAAATATCACATTTTTCGTACTACAGAAAGTGTGTTTTGTCTTTGAGCAGTGCAGATGTTTAAGCGGTCATCCTAAAAAACAACATGCCCCGGGCTGTAGACTTTATCAACTAACCACTTTTACAAAGGGCTTCTGTTCCAGTGACCTTAACTAACAAAGGAAATCCAGTTCAACGCACTATTGGACCGTCACACAACGGCTGTACAAAATAGGCAGACATTGAGCCTGGCCAGTACAGACCTGTGTATCAACAGTCTCAGAGTAGAAGTTCTGATTTAGGATCTGTTTTGCCCTTTAGATCACAATGAATATGATGGACATGGACAGAGGGGAGCTGGGCCTAGATCAGCACTCTTACTTTTTTCCATTAGGGAGTATGGGGACAGGAGAGTTATGGAGGTGAGCTATAGACCTGCAGCCCCATGATGCAATGGGGGACTTTCCTTCACTGGGAGACCCTTGCTACTGGTTGGAGGTCTGGGTTATTGATGGCACTGTGGACAGGGCCACGTCTACATTAATCGACAGTAATATCATTCAGCTAGTCAAACACCCGGGTCTGATGTTGCACTGGGGACATATTGAGGCAGAGGGACTGAGGGCGTGCTGAAGGATGATTCAGAGGCCTGTATTTCCTTAACCCCAGCAGCAAGTGACTCTGAAGCTTTCAGCACCACCACCTCCCCAGTGAGTCTCCGGCATGAGGAGCAGGCCGCCCGCAACACACACTGCTGCAGACTACAGCTGTCTGTGTCTGGCGGCGCCGCTTTCAGCAGCCGTGTTGGAACCTGGCTCTCTCTCAAGCACAGACATTCACACATAACTGTCGACACACACATGCGTATGCATGCACGCGCACACACACAGACACATACACACACGTGTTCAACTTGAGAGGTTTTCAGTAGCATTTCAGTAAGATGAAGGCTAATGAGAGGCTATACTTCTTTCCACAGCCATAGCATCCTAGAGGAAACATTGGGGATTATTTTAATGTTTTATCAGTGCTAACGTTGGCACATACTGAATCCATCATGCCTGTGCATTTCTCTAATAGTGTGTAATAGTTCACCTCATTCCCAGTTCAGAAGCAGAATGACTATGAGACAACAAATGGACGCATACATGCACATGGTTTCCATTTGTGAGGAAATAAAACAGTGCACCCACTGTGGTCCCACTATCATTCCAGGCCACACTAGCCTTTTTCATTGAAGTAAAACTAAAGGTAGATGAGAATGAGTATAGTGAAAAGAAGCCAACGCGTTGTTATATAGTTGTGGACAAAAATGAGAAGAATGTTGGTGTGGCCAAATGTGCAACTACCTATTCAGGTTTGATGCAATCTTCTAAGTTTGATTTATTTATTTTCGTATTTATTAGAAATTGTTTTGTCATTATTATTGTAGCCTATCCTATATCGTTGTTATTATTGTAGGCTTGGTTGAAGAATCTAAACCAGTTTTTTAAATATGCATTTTTTAAATATATTTTTTTCATTTTGTTGCAACATTTTCGATTGCTAAATTATGTTTGAACTGTCTTTTTAATTGTGTGTTTTAAAAATAAATATGATTAGCCTATTGCGGTCATTTGTTGGGTAGTTTAATTTCTGCAATAGGCCCCGTGTCATGTTCATCATAATGATGAGACCAAGGCGCAGCGTGAGTAGAGTTCCACCTAATTTTATTAAACTGAAACTCACCTAACAAAACAACCAAGCGAAACATGCCGCTATACAAATAGTGCAGACAAGCAACTATACATAGACAAGATACCACACCAGAAAGTGGGAAACAGGGTTGCCTAAATCTGATCCCCAATCAGAGACAACGATAAACAGCTGTCTCTGATTGGGAACCATATCAGGCCAACATAGAAATACAAAAACCCCTAGACCTACAACAACCCTAGACATACAAAACCATAGACATACAAAACCCTAGACATACAACACTAGAGTACCCACCCTAGTAAAAACAGAGATATAAGGTCAGGGCGTGACACCTAGACTCTTCAAAACTTTTGTTAAGGTTTAACCCAGTTCTTTAAAGTGGAACTGACAGCATTTTAACTACTTTGCAGATATGAAACAAACAGACAATAATATAAGTACAAAATATCAAATCCCCAGTTTATGCTACAAAAGCAACTTTATAAGAGGTTTTAAAAATAGGTTCTATTTGACTCAACATTCCATGACTTACAGTAAGGCATTGTTGGCAGAATAGATGGATGCAGTTCAATGCATGATTCATATAATTCACCAATACATTTCTTGGTAGTCCCAAAAATATTGCTATCAGATTGTAAATCACAGCTTGCCTTGTACAGGATATTCCTGGCTCCACACACTCAGGATGCACTATTAAAGTTTCAATGACAAAATATTTAAGGAAAAAAAACAGATGAATGTAACTTAGGCTGGGAATGTCAATACAATCAAACTAGCAGGCAATGACCACAAGTCAGTCATAGTAGGCTACTGTATATATTTATTTATTGAACTATTTATTTAGCAAGCTAAAAACACAGAGCCTAACATTAGCTAGCAAGCTAGCTGCTGGGAGGATGTCACGTCATTGGAGGAGTGGGTGAGTGAGTGACTTTTTCCCCTCATATCGTATTTTGGTGGCTACAGCTGGAGATTCAGGTGTCACTTGGTTAGCTAGCAAGAAATGTGAATCGCTAGCTATGCTGAACTTGAAAGACCGTTATCCAGGCTTTGTTCATAGATTCACTCTGGCTATCTACTCCGATTTCAGAGCACTTTCGTCTGAGTGTGCCTGAGCGCAGAACACCTGATGAATTTACGAACCCACAACACCCGCCTTATATGACTGGTGTCAGTAAACATTGCAAAAAAAGTTATTCAATTGTAAACAGCTTAACCAGCTCTGCTAGGGTGAGTAAAATCGCCAGAGGGAGGTGTTCTCATTTGTGTCTGGAAGTAGTTAGCAAGCTAGCCAAAATTAGCCTGTTAGCTTGGGTGCTTGACTGCCGTTGTGGGGAACGCTCAGTGTGTACTCTGAATTTACGAACAGACAATATGACAACACTCTGAATTTAGGAATGACTCAGAGCATATTTTGGCATCAATCAAATGTATTTTGGCATTGATCAAATGGACGGGCAGGCAGGGAAGTTCCCATTCAGTTGTCAAAACGTGGGTTGGGACAAGCATGCATTGGCAGGCAAGCTGCAGAAGGACAAGCAGGCTAATATTCCACATCGTTTATCAGTGCAATTTTGAAAGCCAACTAGATGAAAAAGTTTGAGAGGATTTATCTAATGTTCCCTCATTAGATTTGTATCTCATCTCGCCCTGGCTAGAATTAGTTGTTGATCTTGTTGTTGTTGATGTTCATAACCGAAGGACAGATAACCATGAAAAGGTAGGCTGTTTGATCAACATGACTGTGAAGTTCCCAAATGTAAGAGGACTCCCGTGGTATGTACATTGGAAGGAAATTTAATGTTTGTTCTTTTCTTATAACTAATTTCTGTGTTCTATGCATGTGCTGTTCTATAAACCAATATCTGTGCTCCATGTCTTTGTGAGACGCAATGTAGGTGAATGGATGATTGCCACATGTGTGGTTCCCACCGAGAAGCATGTAGGAGGATTTGTGATGATGTGGGGGTGCTTTGCTGCTGACAATGTCTGTGATTTATTTAGAATTCAAAGCACACTTAATCGGCATGGCTACCACAGCATTCTGCAGCGACCCGTCATCCCATCTGGTTTGCACTTAGTGGGACGATCATTTGTTTTTCAACAGAACAATAACCGAAAACACACCTCTGGGCTGTGTAAGGGCTATTTGACCAAGAAGGAGAGTGATGGAGTGCTGCATCAGATGACCTGGCCTCCAATCACCCAACCTCAAACCAATTGAGATGGAAAATCATCCAACAAAGGCTCAGCATATGTGGGAACTCCATCAAGACTGTTGGAAAAGCATTCCAGGTGACTACCTCATGAAACTGGTTGAGAGAATGCAAAGCTGTCATCAAGGCAAAGGTCCTACTACTTTGAAGAATCTCAAATATAAAATATATTTTGTTTTGTTTAACACTTTTGTTGACTCTATGATTCAATATGTGTTATTTCATAGTTTTGATGTCTTCACTATTATTCTGCAATGTAGAAAATAGTACAAATTAAGAAAAACCCTTGAATGAGTAGTTGTGTTCAAAATGCTGATCTGTTTATAAACATTTTGGATTTGGCACATTTTTCAATATATTGTTAAACATAATATACTTAATGGGAATATCAAAGTTCCAGAGTGGGATACCTACTACTTTTAGAGTTATGATCCAATTTTGTATTTGTCTTTTTATTTCACCTTTATGTAACCAGGTAGGCCAGTTGAGAACAAGTTCTCATTGACAACTGCGACCTGGCCAAGATAAAGCAAAGCAGTGCGACACAAACAACAACACAGAGTTACAAATGGGATAAACAAACGTAGAGTCAAAACACAATAGAAAAGTCTATATACAGTGTGCGCAAACGTGGGAAGCATGGGCCAGCATCCCTGTTTTGCTAATGTAGGTAGCATTAGGCAGTGTTAGTCAGAAGTACCTGCGCCAAACGCTGGTATTTTTCATCCTATACCTGGTTCTCCATCTTCTTTTTAAATAGTCAGACAACATGTTGCCACACTTTTATTTCCCTGACTGATCAAAACTAGTTGTTTTCTCATGCTCCCTCGTCTCTCTGTAGTAGACATAGTGAGCAATGTTTGGAACATCAAATCACAATGAAATTGCAGTATCGAATTGCGATAGATATAGAATCGTGAGAATCGCATGTGCCAAATAAAAAAAAATCAATTTTCAATAAAAGCCTGGGGCATGTTCGGGTAATTTAGAGAGATATTTTTCGAGCGTTTCCACGGGGCAGAGCTCGTTCCCTAGGTTTTCATACATGCACCCGTGATGATTCTCTCTGTCGCTTTCCATTGGATTTTTGTGGTTCTTGGTTTCTTCATTGAAACTCAACGTTGCGTATCTCGATCCACTTGTGTCCTATTATTACGAATGAGTCTGGCTTCAGTTTTCGATTTCCTTCGTTGCCTCTTCGGCCAAAGTGCAACTGCAGTAGTGGTAGTGTGTTGCTAGGTAATGGTGTAAACGACGCCACGTTATATGAACTTAGCCTTGTGTACGCTGTCTCATTAAACAGTTGAAGCCGGAAGTTTACAAACACTTAGGTTGGAGTCATCAAAACTCGTTTTTCAACCACTCCACAAATTTCTTGTTTACAAACTATAGTTTTGTCAAGCCGGTTAGAACCTAACTGGCCTAAAACAGGGAATCTTTACTAGGATTAAATGTCAGGAATTGTGAAAAACTGAGTTGAAATATATTTGGCTATAAGGCGTATGTAAACTTCAGACTTCAACTGTATCGTGGGTAGGAGATGCTCTAACAATGGGAATTCCAAACCACCTGTTGTATAAATCTGAAAATAATGTAAGAAACAAAGTTTTGGAAATCAAAACACTACTCATATTACAGAGCAAGCTGTATAGCTTCATATGACACCAATGTTTGCTTTGTAGCACCTACAAATAAAACACTATAGAGTCTTAAAAGAAGGCCTGGGTAAGGCCAAAATGTCATACATATGCCAACTTTGATTCATCTCAATTATGCTTTTAGATACAAATGTAAAATATATGTCAACGTTCCTTCCTCCAAAGGACTATTCTATTTATTACATTTTGTGAAAATATCCCAAAATCATGGGTTTCATGAGGAATCACTAACATAAAGAGCTTATTCACCTACATACATAAGCCCCCTTGCTAGAGAAACAAGACGAGCAGAATTTTAAAAATTGACCCCTGTTTAACAAAGTTGCGCCGTTCGGGTTCTCCTGTCTGTGAATACCACTCATGGAGCGCCACCCATTCATTTCCCCTGCAGGGGCAAGAGATGCCAGCAGTCCAAGTGGGAAATTCCAGACACAGCATGTTTTGAGAGAGCGAGAGAGAGAGCGAGAGAGTAAAGCTGCCCTGTTTCGAACAAATTTTACACTCAAGAGCCTCCTGCCTGAAAAAAACCTGCATTCAATTCATTACTCCACACAACATGCTTTATAGCGGGGAACATATCCATGCGTTTTTGTTCTCTTTGATACACTATCAATCTCGGTTGATTGGATTCTATGGGGCAGGAATACATTATTGCTTCCCTAAAGGAAAGCAATACTATTAAGTGTAACTTAGTGCCGTCAATATCTCATCTGTATTTGTAGTGTAATGACTGGTTGTTGTTTGTATTGCATCTGCTGCTGCTGTAACCCCAGAGGCAGAACAAAGTCTTCTCCACACACAGGAAACTTTAACTCATTCTCAATGTGATTCAGCCAGTATTCTATGTCGAGGAAAGAGAGGCCTCAATTACCCAAACAGTGTGGTTGGAATGAGAGCCAAGTTTAACAAGCCCAGATAGCAATGCCATAACTGTCTGACTCTATCGTCTCAGATATTCAGATTTGTCACATTCGGTGGAGCGAAAGATCATGAAAAAGTTGCATTGGTCAGTGAAATATGAACCCAATTAAAGGAGAGGACTTTTGGGCTTCAGTATGACGCACATTCCTCTCTCTGCTGAATAGTAAAAAAAATAAGAATGGAGGAAAACAAGTCTTATTGGAACTGACACAAATACTCCCTGCAAACGTCTGAAAGTTCACCTGCGTTGAAGACAAAAATCTCTGAGCAGATGTAATCTCAGAGATGAAGTGCTTTTGAGTGAAAGCAAACATCACCGGCAGGGTTTGATTTCAGCCTCAGCCGGCTCGGTCCCCTGCACCGACACTTGCTTTATGATTCATAAAGTCCAAGAGCAGACAGGAATCAGAGCATACTTCCTGTGCAGTGAGGTATTCATTGCGGGTGTAAATCAGTGGGACATTTCACACCCGTAAGTGCCCCTGAGCCTAGCTGAGAGGAGGAAAGCTAAGAAGGCTATTGTGATCCAGGCAGACGATTGGGTTCCGGTCTCTCTGGATACAGACTGATATTTGGCTGTAACCCTCTGACTCCTCTGCCCTGTGTGTGGGAAGACTGGCAGGTGAAGATCACGCCCCCTCACCCTGGTAGAATGATAGTGGTGCTCATTGATCGGACTGAGACATCTCCTTCAGATTATTGGACAGAAGAGAGCTCCTCAAAATAGATTGATGTTGTGCTTCCACTTAATAATGAAGTATGATAGATAATCCTATCCCCACTCAAGTGATCTGACATCACAGCAAAAGGCTATTAATTAGAGACCAGCCATCAGCTCTGTTCAAAATGCTGGTGTTAGTCTGCAGTAGAGGGAGAGGAAGGAGCAGCAGTCCACTGTGGGAAAAGACAGCACACAAGAGAAAAATAGAGAGTGCAAGAAAGTAGACTGAATGATGTAAGATCTGAGCACGGAATGGAATACTGCAGAGTAAGATTCATTCCGAAGAGAGACAAGCCAGAGGTATCTAAAAACAACTGCACTCATTCAAACTCCATCCCCAGCTATTAAAACAATGTCTGTTTCATTTCCTTCATCCCAATTACGCAGTGTTGTGCAGTGAGGGGAGGGTGAATAGTGCATCAGATAAGATGTACAGTGAGGAATGCTGTGAGCGGCTGAGCGGAGAAGAGAAACTCTGCCAGCTGCATCGCTTCAATACAATATTACTGTGACTCGACAATGGGCCTAACACTGAGCCCTGGGGTGTCCCTCCAAATTGGCCTGTGAACGAGATAAGGTGTCATAAACCATGGTTTGGGCTGCTATGTGAGCAATCAGAAGACTGGACTGTATGTCTGCTGACAAGCCTTTGTGTTCTCGTTTTGAATAATGGTTCCTGTTTTGCATGAAGTTCTTGGAAATGATAATGAAAGGATAGTGTAGGAAGCCCCACCTGGTCAACACGGCCATCTTCAACGGCACATTACAAAACCTCAGGGTGGAGTCATGACTGATTACATCAACGCTCAGTTCAGCATGGATCTCAGGAGTGGGATATATTCATGCTTTATGGTTGTCACCCTCAGAATCACAAAGTCCTATTTCTGTAACGTTCCCATCAAGTGATCGTCTTGAATTGCTCTCAGTTGTCACGTTTGGCTGTATATATGGCAAGGGGAAATGGCAGGTGAGAACCGGGGTTCAATTACTGGATCTTAGCAACAGCTGCCACGATAACACCCTGACCCTAGTCATATCCGGTTTAGGGACATTTTTCAGCAGCAGGAGAATGAATGTGGATGAATGTTTTTCTTCACACGACAACATATGTCACAGCGTGACAGATTGGGGGTCAAGAAGTTCTTGTCTCTCTTGCTGGAGCACTTTTGCACGTAAATGTTTCCCTGCAGCTCATACTACTCAAATCTGAAAAAGGACAGTCTAAAAGATTATGTTTTTCAGCAGGACAAAAATTGCAAGGACAAGGCCATTTGATTCAATGTAAAGCCGTTTGTGTTTAGATATCGTGTTGGATAACAATTGTATAACACCTGTATTGTACAATATTTACACATTACTCTTTTTAAAAAATATTCAAGTTCTGTCATGTTGTTTGTGGATTATTACAGCCATTTTAAAGTCTTGCCATCAATTCTCAAGCTGATTTAAGTCAAAACTGTAACTAGGCCACTATTTACAGCCACGACATTCAATGTCGTCTTGAAAAGTAACTCTACATTTGGCCTTGTGTTTTAGGTTATTGTCCTGCTGAAAAGGTGAATTCGTCTCCCAGTGAATGTTGGAAAGCAGACCAAACTAGGTTTTCCTCTAGGACTTTGCCTGTGCTTAGCTCTATAACTTTTTTTTATCCTGAAAAACTCCCCAGTCCTTAACGATTACAAGCATGACCATAACATAATGTAGCCACCACTATGCTTGAAAATATGGAACGTGGTACTCAGTCATGTGTTGTATTGGATTTGGCCCAAAAATAACACTTGTATACAGAACAAAAAGTTAAATGCTTTGCCATATTTTTTGCAGTATTGTTTTAGTGCCTTTTTGCAAACAAGATCCATTTAAAAAAAATAATAATTTTCTTCTGTACAGGCTTCCTTCTTTTCACTCTGTCAATTAGGTTAGTATTGTGGAGTAATAACTACAGCGTTGTTGATCCATCCTCAGTTTTCTTCTATCACAGCCATTTAAACTCTAACTGTTTTAAAGTCACCATCGGTGCCATGGTTTCCTTCTTATAAATATTTTTTGCTCAGAAAACTTGGGGGGCCAAATAAAATCACACGAGGGCCAAATTGGGGAACCCTGGTCTAAGTTCTCAGCAAAAGGTTCATTCTACTAGAATTATTCCATTCAAATGGCCAGCTGCAAATATATTTAATATTTCCCTTAGATTGCACTGTTTAGTCAAACCGTAATCACAGACTCCCATTGAGAATAGACCCTATGCATAGACACTAATCCAAATACCTCCATAATGTACACTTGGAAATGTCCTTGTTTTTGAAAGAAAAGCACATTTTTGTCCATTAAAATAACATCAAATTGATCAGAAACACAGTCTAGACATTGTTAATGTCGTAAATGACCATTGTAGCTGGAAACGGCAGATTTGTAATGGAATATCTACATAGGCGTACAGAGGCCCATTATAAGCAACCATCCCTCCTGTGTTCCAATGGCACGTTGTGTTAGCTAATCCAAGTTTATCATTTTAAAAGCCTAATTGATCATTAGAAAACCCTTTTGCAATTATGTTAGCACAGCTGAAAATGGTTTGCTGATTAAAGAAGCAATAAAAAAAAACTGGCCTTCTTCAGACTAGTTGAGTATCTGGAGCATCAGGGCTCCCGAATGGTGCAGCGGTCTAAGGCACTGAATCTCAGTGCAAGAGGTGTCACTGCATTCCATGGTTTGAATCCAGGGTGCATCACATCACAATTGTCAAAGACTCCAGTCACCCAAGGTATAGACTGTTCTCGTAAGGCAAGCGGTACTGGAGCGCCAAGTCTAGGACCAAAAGGCTGCTCAACAGCTTCTACCCCCAAGGCATTAGATTGCTGAACAATTCATAAAAATCATCACCGGACAATTTACATTGACCCCTCCCCCCCTTATACACTGCTGCTACTCACTGTTTGTTTGTTACCTATGCATAGTCACTTAGCTCCCACCTACATGTACAGATTACCTCAACTAGCCTGTACCACTGCACACAGACTCGGTACCGGTGCCCCCTGTATATAGCCTCGTTATTCTTAGTGTTACTTTTTATTATTAATTTTTATTTTAGCCTACTTGGTAAATATTTTCTTCTTCTTGAACTGCACTGTTGGTTAAGAGCTTGTAAGTAAGCATTACATGGTAAAGTCTACACTTGTTGTATTCGGCTCATGTGGCAAATAAAGTTTGATTGGATTTGAACACAGGAGTGATGGTTGCTGATAATGGGCCTCTGTACGCCTATGTAGATATTCCATTTAAAAAATCCCCTTGTCACGCCCTGACCATAGAGAGCCTTTCTATTCTCTATGTTGGTCGGGGTGTTCCTATCTAGTTCGTTTAGTCCAATCAGAGGCAGCCGTTTATCGTTTTCTCTGATTGGGGATCATATTTAGGCAGCCATTTCCCCACTGTGTTTTGTGGGATATTGTTTTTGTGTTGTTAGCTTTGAGCACTTCATCTACATCACGTTTCATTGTTTCTTCATTTTGTCTTGTTCAAAGTTCCACTTCAATAAATATGTGGAACCCAGATCACGCTGCGCTTTGGAGTATGCTTCCAACGACGATCGTGACAGCCGTTTCCAGCTACAATAGTCATTTACAACATTAACAATGTCTAGACTGTATTTCTGATCAATTTGATGTTATTTTAATGGACAAAAATGTGCTTTTCTTTCAAAAACAAGGACATTTCTAAGTGACCCCAAACTTTTGACTGTTATCTCACATCACTCTAGCTAGGTGCAGGCTCAAACCTATTGTTTGTTGCTAGAAACGCCAACCCCCTTGTCTGTGTTTGTTCAGCTGTAGTGGATCAATTTTAAAACTCCATCTCAGCCAGTTTCAAACACACGTTTCAGTGAGCATCGGATTAAGGAACTGATTTAAATCAAAAAGAGTTTAGAGGCCTTGTCTGGCCGCTCCGCTGCACAGGCCTGCCGGTCTGGCATGTGTGTCTGCCACTGCACCAGTCAGTCAACCCAGGTCTGGTCTGTAGGGATTAATGGAGACTGGGCTGGCTGAGCTCACTGACTCTCTAATGACGTCTCCAATATCAGCCTGCCCACCGCTCATTTGGGAAATGCTGAGCTATAACTGGCAGTTGTAAACACTGGGTTGGTTTCAATGCGTGCGTTTGTAGAACATACTGCAAGTGGCTCGTGTCATATGAGTTGATGGATGTTGTGCATAGTCTGTGAGTGGCACGGTTACATACTTCAACTGCAGCGATCAATCTGATTGGCTCCGTGGGAGTGTAGTGTTCGGCAGGTACTGGAAACCGACAGAAGCAGCCATATCATATACACATACTCAACGCTTCGACACCTTAAAGGACAATTCAAAGAGATGTTAAAATTTGCACATTTTGTCTTCAACTATCCAGCTGAACCGACAGAGCGACAGCTGTTGTGAAGGCTACACCACCACCGTATGAAACTGGACGAAGCGTGTGTGTCCCCCCCCCCCCCGGCACTAGGACGTCATCCCTCCACTCAGCTGCTCAGTGAAGACAATGCATTGTGATCTAGAGAAAGGAAGACTTCCAGTCAAGTCGAGGCCTGCAGGCTGTGCCAGCCCCTGCTAACAGCTAGCTCCACAAAACATCTGGGCTACAATACAAGCGTGGGGGGGGGGGGGTCAGATGTCATGGCTGAGTACCACACCATCCAGGAAGAGTACGGCGGACAAGGAAACATTACGATGGACTTTTATTAGACATCGGTTTGTCTACCTTGACGCTTGAGATACGGAAGCCAGGTTTGACGTTTATGGTTTTCTGCTGGGGAGGATGGCTGTATATTTTGTTTAGCTCTAGGGATTGGAATTGACTAGGTATCCGAATAAGACGTTTATACTAAGGGCAAGGTTTTTCATAAAGAGTCAAATATAGAGCAATGGGACACTGGCAAAGTTTCCTTCAGTCTAGAGAGGTTAAAAAGAGGCCAACTGTCCATGTCACATGTTGAACCACAATAGAGGAAAGAATGGATCTCGACTTGATTAGTGACAGTAGTAGGACAACTCATGCCCATCCAAACCATGTTTGTCTTTATAAAATGGCAGAGAGAACGCCGTTCAATGTTATGGCCATTTAGAGACGACTGCAGTGGAAAGCAAAGACAGATACACAACCAGAGGAGCACAAACGCCATCCTCATTCAACCGTAATCCAATTGTCGTACCGTACCTCATTTTTCAGATGGCTGCCGTTAGACAGCAGAGGTTTGAAACTGTAATAAAGCCTCATTTCAATAGAGAGAAACACCCACCCAGACCACGATGCTAGCATGTACATGTTCCCCTTTGGATGAGATGGGGGAGTGTGGAGCATGTCAATGTGGTTGGGAATTAGAAGGCTGATGAGCCTTCACACGAACCTTCACATTCTCACTCTCTACCACACTGACACATTCAGGTGGCAGGGAGGGGATTATTTTCACCTCACTTTAAGTGGAGGTAACTGGCACATCCCCACAAAAAAAATACTTGTCTTGTAATGCATATATGCCAGAGCCAGACACTCAACAATAGAGAGCAGGTATGAGGTAATGAGCCATCAGCAGCACACTGCTCTCTGTCTCCTGTCAGGTTTCAAAGACCCCCCCCGCTATCATCAGTATTTCCTGAAGAGCGCCAGGAACCAGCAGGCCCAGCAGGAGAGGGCCAGAGGTGGGAAGCAACCTGAACATCATGTAATGAGGAGGAGAGACACTGATGACCTTGTTCAAATAAACAAGCTCCCCTCCCCTTCCTTCCTCTCAGCCCTTATTGCTCTCAGATGGTCTGCGATTGAGTGGTTGCCCAGCATAAAAGGTTGTGTGCTACTAATACGAAGTCAGGTGCAGGAAAGCAGTGAGTTGTGATCAGGCACACTTATTTGGAAAAAAACACAAAAGACAGACGCAACTGCGCCCAAAATCCTCCAGCCACAGGTAAAAGTCAATCAGCTCTAAAATACTCACAAATACACAAATGTATGACAAATACATACAACAGGTCAAAATACGATACCCGGGGGGAAAACCAGTCTGGCGCATAACACTAAACACGTAACAAAACAATTTCACACAAAGACATGGGGGGGAACAGAGGAATAAATATATGCAGTGTGATTAGGGAATGTAAAACAGGTGTGCAGGGAACAAGACAAAACAAATGGAACAATGAGAAAATGGAACGGCGATGGCGAGAAAGCCAGTGACGTCGACCGCCGAACGCCGCCCGAACAAGGAGAGGAGCCGACTTCGGTAGAAGTCGTGACATTCGTAAGCAACCTTCAATGTTATGTCATAATTATGTAAAATTCGGACAAATTGTTCTCAACAAGCCAGGCGGCCCAAACTGTTGCACATACTCTGACTCTGCGTGCAAGGAACGCAAGAGAAGTGACACAATGTCACGCACTGGTCTTAGTATTTTGTGTTTTCTTTATTATTCTGGTCAGGCCAGGGTGTGACATGGGTTATTAATGTGGTGTGTTTTTGTCTTGGGGTTTTTGTAGATTATGGGATTGTGGTATAGTATAATAGTCTAGGAAAGTCTATGGTTGCCTGGAGTGGTTCTCAATCAGAGGAAGGTGATTATCGTTGTCTCTGATTGGGAACCATATTTAGGCAGCCATATTCTTTGAGTGTTTCGTGGGTGATTGTTCCTGTCTCTGTGTTTGTGTGCACCAGATAGGGCTGTTTCGGTTTTTGTATTGTTCGGTATTATCTTTATTAAAGATGTATCAAGATAACCACGCTGCGTTTTGGTCCTCCTCTCCTTCACCGGAAGAAAACCAGAACACACAATTTAAAAAAATATATACTTGTGTATTGATTTTAAGAAACGTGTTGATGTTTATGGTTAGGTACACATTGGTGCAACGACAGTGATTTTTCACGAATGCGCTTGTTAAATCAACCGTTTGGCGAAGTAGGCTGTGATTCAATGATAAATTAACAGGCACCGCATCGATTATATGCAATGCAGGACCAGCTAGATAAACTAGTAATATCATCAATATCATCAACCATGTAGTGATTATGTTAAGACTGATTGTTTTTTATAAGATACATTTAATGCTAGCTAGCACTTTACCTTGGCTCCTTGCTACACTCACATAACAGGTAGTCAGCCTGCCACGCAGTCTCCTCGTGGAGTGCAATGTAATTGGCCATGATCGGTGTCCAAAAATGCAGATGACCGATTGTTATGAAAACTTGAAAATCGGCCCTAATTAATCGGACATTTCGATTAATCGGTCTACCTCTAGTGTAGACCATGTTAATTCCTTAGTGATGTGGACACAGAGGAACTTGAAGCTCTCAACTCGCTCCGCTACACCGCTGTCGATCTGGATGGTCAGTATGGATGGTTAGCCCATACCAGCAGCACTGAAAGGCTCTTATTGCAGTTCCTCTCCAAAGTGGATCTGTATTGCAGTTACAGGCAGGTTGGTGCCAAAGAGAGCACTACAAACCCTGCGGCTTGTGTAAGACAGCCTTAGGCTCGTCTCCGCCTCTGTAGGCAGAAAATTGAACATTGCTCCATTTGAAATCAACAGCCTGTACAGTAACAGGGAGGATTCTGCCATTTCACATCATCTTTTCTCAATCTCTCATTGTCTGCCCGAGGTCGTTCCTGCCAGGCATCATGCTGCAGAGGCTAATGCTAAACTGTCTTGGGTTTCTCCTGCAGCCTCAGGGCGAAATTCATCACCGGAGCCATTTTCAAGAAATGACAGTGAATGACATTTCCAGTCATTAGGCTTGCCATAAATGAGCACACAAGGAGCCCATGCTTTTAGAGAAAGACGTGGGTCACACACAATCTCCACACACGCGTCATTATATCCACAGAGTTTATGCTAGGCAGCGTATGCATTATACATTTGAGAGGAGTTTCTAAGTAGCTGCCATGATGCCCAAGCATCAATCATCGGTCTTTCACCAGTCATTCTCCTTCGTTTCCAAACACTTTGCCATTCAAAGGCGAAGGCGAGCGTTTTGTATGTTGTTTCTACTTCACGCCACAGTCCCTCTCCTTAACAGCTCTGGCTTTTAGAGGTAATAACACAGGACAGTTGGGAGGAAGCCATGGCCATATCCTCCCCCTGCATTTCACACCTCCAAAACCCAACATTTCACAGAGGATGATGGAAGGAAAAACAATTCAATTTCACAATTACGGGTATATCTAGATACGTAATCAAAATGCAACACAAACCATTAGAGCAGGAGAAGGTGAGGTATTGTGTATGGGGTAGTGATTTCTCTCTCTCTCTCTCTCTCTCTCTCTCTCTCTCTCTCTCTCTCTCTCTCTCTCTCTCTCTCTCTCTCTCTCTCTCTCTCTCTCTCTCTCTCTCTCTCTCTCTCTCTCTCTCTCTCTCTCTCTCTCTCTCTCTCTCTCTCTCTCTCTCTCTCTCTCTCTCTCTCTCTCTCTCTCTCTCTCTCTCTCTCTCTCTCTCTCTCTGCAGAGAAGAGTTGTAAAAAACAAAGTCTAATCTTCGGGTGCATTCTCTCAGAGTTCACATGGCCTATATTTCTGGATAATCGACTTAAAATGAGAAACGTCATCCATCGTTTCCACCGCAATAACAATGAGCTTTTCCTTCTATTAAACAAAAACAACATGCAGCTGAAGTTCATGAATCAAATCAACACACAGCGATTATTAACAAAGTGTTTGTCAGGGTGCCTGATTAGGCTGAGTTTTTCTCAAATGTAGTTTACGAACATTCAATCAGGAAGACTGGTCTGAATGTTCATTTAACTTAATCCAGTAAGTATAACATCATTCACTTTGTTTCCTGTTCTACGGACGTAGTGGGAATTCATACAAACGTAACATCGTCAACATTGTTTCTGCTTATTTCCCTCTCCCTGTAGGCCGTCTCGTCGTTGTTGGTAATCAAGCCTACCACTGTTGTGTCGTCCGCAAACTTGATGATTGAGTTGGAGGCGTGCGTGGCCACGTAGTCGTGGGTGAACAGGGAGTACAGGAGAGGGCTCAGAACCCACCCTTGTGGGGCCCCCATGTTGAGGATCAGCGGGGAGGAGATGTTGTTGCCTACCCTCACCACCTGGGGGCAGCCCGTCAGGAAGTCCAGTACCCAGTTGCACAGGGCGGGGTCGAGACCCAGGGTCTCGAGCTTGATGACGAGCTTGGAGGGTACTATGGTGTTGAATGCCGAGCTGTAGTCGATGAACAGCATTCTCACATAGGTATTCCTCTTGTCCAGGTGGGTTAGGGCAGTGTGCAGTGTGGTTGAGATTGCATCGTCTGTGGACCTATTTGGGCGGTAAGCAAATTGGAGTGGGTCTAGGGTGTCAGGTAGGGTGGAGGTGATATGGTCCTTGACTAGTCTCTCAAAGCACTTCATGATGACGGAAGTGAGTGCTACGGGGCGGTAGTCGTTTAGCTCAGTTACCTTAGCTTTCTTGGGAACAGGAACAATGGTGGCCCTCTTGAAGCATGTGGGAACAGCAGACTGGTATAGGGATTGATTGAATATGTCCGTAAACACACCGGCCAGCTGGTCTGCGCATGCTCTGAGGACGCGGCTGGGGATGCCGTCTGGGCCTGCAGCCTTGCGAGGGTTAACACGTTTAAATGTCTTACTCACCTCGGCTGCAGTGAAGGAGAGACCGCATGTTTTCGTTGCAGGCCGTGTCAGTGGCACTGTATTGTCCTCAAAGCGGGCAAAAAAGTTATTTAGTCTGCCTGGGAGCAAGACATCCTGGTCCGTGACTGGGCTGGGTTTATTCTTGTAGTCCGTGATTGACTGTAGACCCTGCCACATGCCTCTTGTGTCTGAGCCGTTGAATTGAGATTCCACTTTGTCTCTGTACCGACGCTTAGCTTGTTTAATAGCCTTGCGGAGGGAATAGCTGGACATGTTACCAGACACCTTGCCCTGATTAAAAGCAGTGGTTCGCGCTTTCAGTTTCACGCGAATGCTGCCATCAATCCACGGTTTCTGGTTTGGGAATGTTTTTATCGTTGCTATGGGAACGACATCTTCAACGCACGTTCTAATGAACTCGCACACCGAATCAGCGTATTCGTCAATGTTTCCATCTGACGCAATACGAAACATGTCCCAGTCCACGTGATGGAAGCAGTCTTGGAGTGTAGAGTCAGCTTGGTCTGACCAGCGTTGGACAGACCTCAGCGTGGGAGCCTCTTGTTTTAGCTTCTGCCTGTAGCGCAGGGATCAGCAAAATGGAGTCGTGGTCAGCTTTCCCGAAAGGGGGGCGGGGCAGGGCCTTATATGCATCGCGGAAGTTAGAGTAACAATGATCCAAGGTTTTACCACCCCTGGTTGCGCAATCGATATGCTGATAAAATTTAGGGAGTCTTGTTTTCAGATTAGCTTTGTTAAAATCCCCAGCTACAATGAATGCAGCCTCCGGATAAATGGTTTCCAGTTTGCAAAGAGTTAAATAAAGTTTGTTCAGAGCCATCGATCTGTCTGCTTGGGGGGGGGATATATACGGCTGTGATTATAATCGAAGAGAATTCTCTTGGAAGATAATGCGGTCTACATTTGATTGTGAGGAATTCTAAATCAGGTGAACAGAAGGATTTGAGTTCCTGTATGTTTCCTTCATCACACCATGTCCCGTTAGTCATGAGGCATACGCCCCCGCCACTCTTCTTACCAGAGAGATTTATGTTTCTGTCGGCGCGATGCGTGGAGAAACCCGTTGGCTGCAACGCCCTGGATAGCGTCTTCCCAGTAAGCCATGTTTCCGTGAAGCAGAGAACGTTGCAGTCTCTGATGTCCCTCTGGAATGCCACCCTCGGATTTCGTCAACCTTGTTGTCGAGAGACTGGACATTGGCAAGAAGAATGCTGGGAAGTGGTGCGCGATGTGCCCTTTTTCGGAGTCTGACCAGAACACCGCCTTGTGCAGAGGACAATAAAAGGCCACTCTAAAAGGTGCAGTTTTGTCACACAACACAACGCCACAGATGTCTCAAGTTTTGAGGGAGCGTGCAATTGGCATGCTGACTGCAGGAATGTCCACCAGAGCTGTTGCCAGATAATTTCATGTTAATTGCTCTACCATAAGCCAGGCTCCAACATTGTTTTAGAGAATTTGGCAGTACGTCCAACCGGCCTCACAAATGCTGACCACATGTAACCCCGCCATCCCAGGACCTCCAATTCCAGCTTCTTCACCTGCAAGCTCGTCTGAGAGGGGGGAGGGTGGTACTGGGGAGAATTTCTGTCTGTAATAAAGCCCTTTTGTGGGGGAAAACTCAATCTGATTGGCTTGGCCTGGCTCCCAAGTGGGTAGGCCTATGGCCTCCCAGGCCCACCCATGGCTGCACCCCTGCCCAGTCATGTGAAATCCATATATCCATTAATTTATTTAAATAAACTGATTTCCTTATATGAACTGTATCTCTGTAAAATCTTTGAAATTGTTGTTCAGTATATTTAATAAAATGTCATATTGCACTCAGTGTCACAACTTCCGCCGAAATTGGCTCCTCTCCTTGTTCGGACAGTGTTCTGTGGTCGACATCACCGGTCTTCTAGCCATCGCCGTTTCACTATTCATTGTTCCATTTGTTTTGTCTTGTTTCCCCACACACCTGGTTTACATTCTCTAATCACACTACATATGTATTCCCTCTGTTCCCCCCATGTCTTTGTGTGGAATTGTTTGTTTTGTTACATGTTCAGTGTGTTGCGCCAGGCTGGTTATTTCCCCCCTGGGTATTCTTGTGTAACCCATCGGAGGTTGGATTATTACGTTTGTTTTTTGTGACTGTATTTTGCGCAGTTCTCTTTTGCATTTTGGCTGGAGGTTTGACGCTGTTGTGCTCCTGCCCAATAAAGAGTGCGCCTGCTCACAAATCTCTGCTCTTCTGCACCTGACTTCAAACACCAGTAGCGCATACGCTGACACTCAGTCTTTTTTTTACTCGATTGAACTACAGAGTGCAAAATAGAGCAGGTTGGAATGAAAACTAGACTAAAATGTGTCGATTCTGAGGAGAATCTGAAAAATCTGACATTTCTCTCTTTTCTCATGTCCTCTTTTCATACCAATTGTATGATAATATTCCTCAAATGAACACCATCCTTTCAGTAACTGTGACAACACCTCTCTCGGACTCAGTGGCTCTCACATCAAATGCCGTCGCATTAAAAAAACATCAATACATGACTCATTTCTCCAACAGAGGGAACCAATTCCATTAGCCCCAGCCCTGTTCCGTTCCCTGTGCCGCTGTCCTCCTGCATGGCTTCAGTGGCATGAGAGAGAAAGTGCCTTCTGAAGGCTGAGTCAGCAGCAGTAAAGAGCAATGACTTGACAGCACCAGCTACGTCCCTGGCCGGGGCTGAGAAACACCACACGGGACAATGGACTTGCGGCCTGAGGGGAACTTCCATAGAGCAGCCACAAACACTTTTCCCGGGGTCGTGTTTCTGTTGTCTTAACATATAGAGTGTAGTGTAGTGCTTGTGTTGCTACTTTCACACCTTGGCAATCAACCTTCATATTTATAACCTCCGTGGTATCGTGGGCCAGACAGAGTAGTGATCCACTGAGCACTGAGCCCACATCCACAGCGGATGAAGGGGAAATGGATCTAGACACAACAAGAAGGTCGAGACTGAAATAGTAGAGAGTGAAATAGTCTTCCCTCCCCTTGTGCTGAACCCAACACTTGTAATGACAGAAGAACACGGGAGTATGCTTTTCACACACACACAGACCAAGCAGAGTCTGTCGTTTTTACCCTGAGGAGAGGGCGACCATGTTTCTCCGTTTGAGAAAACAGAGGTGTTCCTGTTTTTCTTTCAAATGTTAACCCCTCGTGGCTGCCTTCCTCACAGTGAAGACGTTGGTCGGGGTGTGCGCAGAGAAAGAAAACATTTATCTTTCTTCTATTATTTCATATTTCAGATGAATGGGCACCTGGAACGTAGAGGGTGTGATGATATCCCTGCCTGGTATACTAAAACAGAGACCTGGGGAATGGGGATATTAAACTCAATCTGACCTGATTGGAGCTGCTAATACCTTCCTGGGTCTCAACGTGTGCTCAGTGAGGCTCAGCTGTGTTGCCAGCAGTAATTCCCCATATTAGCTAGCTAATCCCACACATGAGCCGGGAATTAAATGGCATTTGATTCTAATGTGTTCAGCACAGATCCAAGTAATTGAATACGAGGGGAAAAAAACATACTACACCACCAGAAGACAATAGGCACAACAACCACTGTAGAAATGTAAGAGGGCAAAAGAACCAGTGCATCAAAAGCCCGCGGGTCAGCCGCTAAGACAACGAATTGCTGTTTTCCTACCAAGGGGAGTAAAAGTACTTGCTAGACAAGTTAGCTAGACGATCGGCACATGTTTCCCATAGGTAATGCCATAACCAATATTTTCTTGGGTTTATTTGAATTCCAGTCAATTGTATCAGTTTTCTCAGACGGAGCAGCTGGGGTTGTCCTTGCATGTGCAGGGCTGAAGTGGATGCGGAGGAAGGGAGTGGGCCTCCAGACCAGATGACTAGAGAGGACATGTGCATACATGAACTAGACATCAGCTGCTGCTGGACCCTTAACAAAGACATGACAAACAGGTACTCACTGGCGCCAAATGGTCTACCAACTGCCAACAGTTTGTCCTATAAACAGCTCACAGGATGACTGCTTCTGATACACTAAGTTTTCTGTCTGCTTTATGATTGAAATAAATACATTCAAGTCCTGTTAATAATGAATCTAGCTTTCATCATAACACTGTTTGTCCATCTGTTTTAATAGCATTGTAGCATAGCATGATTAGATTCACATGTGCTGCTATCGCTATCAATATTTCAAACCAAGGCTGTAAGTCCTGCTATGACTGTTCAAAAGCAGAGTTAATTATGTTGATTTCCCACGTACTCTGCACTAGAGGTCGACCGATTAATCAGAATGGCTGATTATTTTTGGGCGCCGATTTATTATTTTATTATTATTATTAATAATTATTATTATTATTTTTGTACTTTTTTTATACCTTTATTTAACTAGGCAAGTCAGTTAAGAACACATTCTTATTTTCAATGACGGCCAAGGAACGGTGGGTTAACTGCCTCGTTCAGGGACAGAACGAAAGATTTTCACCTTGTCAGCTAGGGGATCCAATCTTGCAACCTTACAGTTAACTAGTCCAATGCAATAAGAGACCTGCCTCTCTCTTGTTGCACTCCACAAGGAGACTGCCTGTGATGCGAATGCAATAAGCCAAGGTAAGTTGTTAGCTAGCATTAAACTTATCTTATAAAAATCTTCATTCAAACAGCACTTTCGTGCATTTTGCCAGCAGCTCTTCGTTGTGCATCAAGCATTGTGCTGTTTACGACTTCAAGCCTATCAACTCCCGAGATGAGGCTGGTGTAACCGAAGTGAAATGGCTAGCTAGTTAGCGCGTGCTAATAGCGTTTCAAACCTTTACTCTGCATGGGTAACGCCGCTTCGATGGTGGCTGTTGTCGTTGTGTTGCTGGTTCGAGCCAAGGGAGGAGCGAGGAGAGGAACGGAAGCTATACTGTTACACTGGCAATACTAAAGTGCCTATAAGAACATCCAATAGTCAAAGGTTAATGAAATACAAATGGTAGAGGGAAATAGTCCTATAATTCCTATAATAACTACAACCTAAAACTTCTTACCTGGGAATATTGAAGACTCATGTTAAAAGGAACCACCAGCTTTCATATGTTCTCATGTTCTGAGCAAGGAACTGAAACGTTAGCTTTCTTACATAGGACATATTGCACTTTTACTTTCTTCTCCAACACTTTGTTTTTCCATTATTTAAACCAAATTGAACATGTTTCATTATTTACTTGAGTCTAAATTGATTTTATTGATGTATTATATTAAGTTAAAATAAGTGTTCATTCAGTATTGTTGTAATTGTCATTATTACAAATAAATACTTTTTTTTTTAAATTGGCCGATTAATCGGCATCAGCTTTTTTGGTCCTCCAATAATCGGTATCGGCGTCGAAAAATCATAATCAGTCGACCTCTACTCTGCACCCAACTGAAAAGCCATTGGTCAAGTTCTAGTGCAATGACGAAATAAGAACCCTGGAGTAAATTTGCTTTAATTGCGCTCTGTTTTTAAATACAATTCCGGAAGGAAGTAGACTACACATTGACAGATTTATAAAAGAACACCAGTTGAGAAATGTGTTGTCCCCCCCTCCCAAAACATTTTTTTTCCCAAAAGAATAGGAAAATCTAAATTGACCACACATAGTTGGCAGCATGGTGAGAAATAGGCTGATCCCCTGCCAGATGACATAGCTGGCATAAATGCATTTGTGGTGAAGCAAATAGGATTGATCTCCATAATCATCTCCATAAGGAGGGATTGGGGTAAAAGGAGAGGAAAATGTCTTATGTCAAGAGGCAACGCAGCCTTTTCCAAGTGTCTAGGTCTAGGATACACACACGCCAAGCCTATCCAGCCGTCTAAACCGCTGCATGCAATGCCCCCCGGACTCTAAAGCTGACTATGTCTTCTTTGAATAACAGCAGCCAGACAGAGAAAATCCAAGTCAAATGAACACATTTCACATTTCTGACACTTTGGCTCATGATCTTTCCCTCACAAAAAGCTGCCTTTCTGAGCACCATCATCACACTTTCACAAACGGCAGAATCCTGTGTGTTTCCTGACCAAATGCCATAAAATATATAACTACAAGTTATTTTCTTGCATTGGTCTATGAAATGGAACGAATCATATTGTAATCAGTTGTGTTTTAGTTCTGATTGGATTGCAGGCATATTCCGTTGGACTAGAGTCCGTGTTTAGCAAGGTGGCAGGACACTTCATCTGCAGAACAATGAAGGTGAATGAGGATTCCAAGTGAGATAAGTACACTGAACAAAAATATAAAATGCAACATGTGAAGTGTTGGTACCATGTTTCATGAGCTGAAATAAAAGATCCCAGAAATGTTCCATACGCATAAAAAGCTTATTTCTCAAATGTTGTGCACACATTTGTTTACATCCATGTTAGTGAGCATTTCTCCTTTGTCAAGATAATCCATCCGCCTGACAGGTTTGGCATATCAAGAAGCTGATTCAACAGCATGATCCTTACACAAGTGTACCTTGTGCTGGGGACAATAAAAGGCCACTCTAAAATGTGCAGTTTTGTCACACAGCACAATGCCACAGATGTTTCAAGTTGAGGGAGCGTGCAATTGGCATGTTGACTGCAATAATGTCCACCAGAGCTGTTGCCAGAGAATGTAATTTGAATTTCTCTACCAAAAGCCACCTCCAACGTCGCTTTTTGAGAATTTAGCAGTATGCCTCGCAACTGCAGACCACATGTATGGCATCATGTGGGCAAGCGGTTTGCTGATGTCAACGTTGTGAACAGAGTGGTGGCGGTGGGGTAATGGTATGGGCAGGCGTATGCTACGGACATCGAAAACGATTGCATTTTATCGATAGCAATTTGAATGCGCAGAGATACCGAGATCCTGAGGCCAATTGTCGTGCCCTTCATCCGCAGCCATCACCTCATGTTTCAGCATGATAATGCACGGCTCAATGTCGCAAGGACCTGTACACAATTCCTGGAAGCTAAAAATGTCCCAAATCTTCCATGGACTGCATACTCCAGACATATCACCCATTGAGCATGTTTAAGATGCTCTGGGTCGACGTGTATGACAGCATGTTCCAGTTCCTGCCAATATCCAGCAACTTTTCACAGACATTGAAGAGGAGAGGGACAACATTCCACAGGCCACAATCAATAGCCTGATCAACTCTACGCGAAGGAGATATGTCGCGGTGCATGAGGCAAAAGGTGGTCACAACATCTACTGACTGGTTTTCTGATGAAGGTATCTGCGACCGATAGATGCATATCTGTATTCCCAGTCATGTGAAATCCATAGTTTAGGGCCTAACGAATTCATTTCAATTGACTGATTTCCTTATATATGAACTTTAACTCAGTAAAATCGTTGAAATGGTTTAATTTTTTCGTTTATATTTTTGTTCGCAAACCCTTGTTAAACATCCATTTATTTTTCAATCAAGCTAATGGATCGTCTTCAGGCTGTGAGCTGTAAATTGTCACACCATCAACCTAGGTGGCATGAAACAGCGCTGACAAGTGCCTATGACAATGACTAACAGACATGCAAGTGTAGCGTGTAACTCAAACAAACTGAGGACAGAATGCGAATGAGACAGTGGCATGCCATTGATTACATTCGGTTCAATAGCTATAGTACACCAGATGTGAGTCCTGTGTGTGCATCCAAACCATGATCCAGACTGAAATGAGTAAATGGGGCTTCTTCACTTTGATCCTTTGAAGTGGCCCAACGATCAGGCTTGGAGTGGAGTGAGAAAGGGTCATATTCCGCTCTCTCTCCTTCACTGAGACTTTTAACACACGGTTAGTGTATCCTGGCACTGCAGCTGCACAATGCTGGTGCCAATGCTCCCAGTGCGTTCATTAATCCAGCAGCTGTGTTATATACGCTGGGCGAACTTGACCATTACACCACGGTATGAAACACAGCAATCAGGCCCGGGCTGCTCGGCAGCGTGCGCTCGCCACCTTTCAACTGCTTTACAGATCCTGCATGACACACCATTCACACATCTGACTCGGCTGACAGAGTTATTTTCCAATTCCCTCTCGCAAAGGGAGATAGGTGGAATGCGCTGGAGTGGAATGAGGGACCAATCGTTGGCCTCACTGTTCGTCTCACAGACTGCGACCCAAATGGCACCCTAATTCCCTTCATAGTGCGCTATTTTTGACCAGGTCCCTATAGTGCACTAAAATGGGGAATAGGGTGTCATTTGGGACACTTAAACAGTCTAAGAGCAGGCAGCCATGATTGGGCGAGCAACAGCTCTGTACCATTGAAAGACGTTTTTTTCCTACTCGGGCAAAGTCTAAAGGCTTTTTTGATTTTATATTAAATGCGATGAGCTGGTCTCTCCCTGGGCGAATGGCTTTTCCAGATGTTTCTAGTAAGCTCTAATATATGGGTATTATGGGTCCAGTACAGTGAACTTGTCAGTGTGGGGGACCCATTGTAATCCCTGCTTGTGTGTAACCCTACCTTCCTGCAGATCTAAACCCTGTGATATTGCTAAAACTAACCCCCAATACAACCCTGGGTTTTTACTCTGCCCTTTGAGAGGCATGTCATTCACAGCATGCTAAGCACATACCTCTAACTGCTAATAGAATTTGGAAGTCTTACTTACGGCTGGTATCTCCTGCAAGCCAATCCATATAGGGTCTGTGTGTTCCATTTTAAAAACATGACTGTTACTTACAGAGATCCTATCATCGACAATCGCAGACTGAATCAACACTGAACCAGAACAAAACCAGAGGAGGTTTTCCACCATACAACCACAAAGAAAACAACGACAGCAGACATATTATTGCTGAGTCTTTCTCCCTGTCCACTCAATGGCAGGCTGTTTATGTGTTACGGTGGTGTTGAGCAAAACCAGGAGAATTCAGTCCACACTACACGTTAATAAAACATAAGCCAGAACCTCGGAGGAACACGCATATCAATGATGTCATCCACATGATGCCGTTTTCATTACTCCCCCACGCAGATGAGGAGCAGAAGCAGAAGTGTGGTCTGCACACAGACACACACACACACACACACACACACACACACACACACACACACACACTGGCGTAGCCCACCGCAGCATGTCGCAAACAGCACATCTACTAAGGGCTTATTTAACATTAAACACACAGTGAAGGTCGCTGTGAAAGGGTCAGCCCATTAACAATGACTGCAGTCAGTTGGGCTTTCGTTGTAATCAAGTTTCGGGCCCAGGCCGGGCCAGCTAGCCCTGGGGAGTCATCAACATGACCCTGCTCAGGCCAAGATACACAGCAGCGGACCAGCTGAGCTGAGGGGTTGAATAAGCCTGGGTCGGTCTGGGCCGGGACCGGGGCCGTATACACTAAACAGACAGGAGCCCGGTAAGAACTGAGTGTGTGTAAACAATGGCACCCTATTCCATACATAGTGCACTACTTCAGACCAAAAGTGGCACACTGTGTAGGGAATAGGGTGCCTTTTGGGACGCATAACCAAGAAACGATGGAAACGGTACGCAGAACAAATGTAGTTTGCCTTGTGAAGAAGCTAATGGACATTGATATTTGAAAAAGTCCTCATCTGTAGAGGGAAACCAGTTAAAAGTAGTTCTGCATAAGAAAACCAAAGTGTTGAGGGAATTTGTCAGTCTGAGGTGGTGAAAGAATAAAGTATTTTGTTTGCTTTAGCCTCGCTGGTTTGTTACGTTTTGAGAAAGATGTTGTATTTGTTTCATCAGTCGGCTTCCACTGCCAGTCACACTTCATCACAAGCGGGTCTTTCCATGTTACTTCTGCAATGGGTGTGAACATTTAAATGCTAAAAGTTTAAAACGAAGTTGGGATCCTTCAATTTGTTCCGTTTTTTTCTTCTCCACACATAATTAAAATCACAGTGCAGTTAATCGCAAAACACATTTTCACATGTTATAACCTAAATAGACGATCGGCTGCAATGGCTGGGGAAAGTTGTGTCATTTAAATAAAACCAGAGAGCGAGAGGGAAGCGTTAGGCTACTTCGGTGAATTTGCAAGTCATGCAAGACAGGACATAGCAAGATGCAGATTACCAAGACATATGGTTCTGCCTGCCCCTCTTTCTCCATTTCGCTGACCTGTCTGCACTTCCTCTTTGCTAATGATGCCAGTGTGTGTTCAGTCTTCGGTCTGTAGGGTGTAGAATATCCTAGGCTATTCATGGCACCGATGTCACTGGGATACAGAGGCATCTCCGGGCCAGTCTTGTGAGCATGAGGTACTTTATGTTGCAGAGCGGGAGGGAGTGTTTTTGTCTCATAATATGAAATTACAGTAGGCTACCGTATCCGTATCGATGACCTTTTGAGACATAATGGAATGTGACCCTTTCTAGCACCTCGACTATGGTATGTTTGTTTGTCTGTTATGGTAGGCTTCACAACGGCTTTTTAAATGCAAACACAAAACCTTCCCTGGACATTTTTTACTTGTCTGTAAAGGAATGCCCGCTTCCAAAGCGGGGCTAACGTCCATCACTAGGCAGCCAGAACTGTCAATCAAATAACATTGAGCTTCAGTGCCCAGCCTGCCTGCCTTCTGCCCGTGCACAGACCAATCTCTCCTTAACAAGTACTTTAAAGTTTGTGATATACAGTGGGATTGGCGTGGGATGGGGGGGGGGGGATCAATAGGTGTCTTTTGACCATTTCTTTGGATTCTAACTCATTGTTAGAAAAAATGGAAATGGAATGGAAATGGCTAATTTGGGTGCTACCAATTAGCTTATTTTCTCAGATATCAAATTATATTTCAACAAAATGTTGATCTGTTTCTAACTACAGAGAGGATTTCAGAACAATCTGACATGGTGAGTGTCACAATCCTCTTTCTTGTGCTTTTTGAGGTGGAACAACCCAAGCATGGTTACTAATTTTAGGCCTAAACTATACTCTGCCATACTCTCCTGGGTTCCCACGTGTTAGAGACACATTCAGGGTAACTCTGTAGGTGAAAAGAACTGCACTGCAGGTAACACTTTACGTTCGCCCATCTACCTGTGTAGTAATGCTGTATTTATGACAGTAACAGCATAGCACTTCAGCATGGATACTAAAGTACTATGCTGTTACTATGCTGCTACAGCTGTGGTGTGTACTACTTGATCTGTATACTATTGGTGTGTCGCCTGTTACAGTTATCAGAGAGCTTACAAAGATGTAAGAGGGAGAGGCGGTTGCTCAAAAAGGCATTTTACTGGCATCACTTCCTGTAGTATCTCTATTGGGCGCCTCTTACACCCTGTTCTCATCCTTTTTCTCATCAATCGTCCCTGCTCCAGTTACAGTGAAATATTGTGTTGGAAAAGTGTTAAGCGAACCATCTTTCCATTGACAGTGTGATTCTGGCTCTCTGGCTCTCTTCCCCTTATTTGACATAACTAGGGCTTTTTGGGTGCATGCTGACACCAGACCAATCTTGTGGGACGTGTGCTGAACACCACTTTTTAACAGGCTATTTATGAACAGGTCTTAACTGCTGGCATCATAAGGCCTTTTAGTTAGCCCATCTCGACACAGAGTCGTTAAGACAATAGGACAACTTTTATGTGCAACAGCCCTCAGCGCCAGAGGAACAAGGTGACAGAGCTGATGCTGCAGGGGCATCTTTAATACAGAGGCTTAATAAGAGGCAGACAGACAGTGGTGCCTTGTAGTCGTCCAGCCCAGCCAGCCTCGTGTTTTGCCCTAATGGCACCCTATTCCCTAAGTAGTGCACCACTTTTAACCAGGGCCCATAAGGCTCCGGTCAGAAGTAGTGCACTATATCAGGAAATAGGGTGCCAATTAGGGTGCCGTTTAGGACGCAAACCCGGCATAAAGCAGAGGAGGAATACAGTAAGTTGACTGGAGGAGAGCAGAGCAAGAGATGATGAAAAATTCATGAGTGCTCTCCAGTTCCATCCCATGCGACCTTGTGGCTGACAGTGAGTCAGGGCTGAGTGCTCAGAGAGGAGGGAGGTCAGGGGCTAAGGCACAGACACACACGTACACTAATACCCCCTCACTCACGCACACACAAATTGCACATGAACGCACTCACACACACATCTGTGGACAGGACAGGGAATAAGGGGGGGGGATCTGAAGGAGGAGAACAATAAAACAGGAGACTGTTCGAGCTTTCCCTTGAAATGACTAACTCTCTCATATCCATTTTCATTTTCTCATTATATCATGGCTATTACCCCCGGAGACTCCTGCAGACAGATATAGACACTGGCGTCAGAGGGGGTCTCAAAAGCAATGTCTTCATCACAAGGCAAAACAACAGAACATTGAGACTGCTTTGTCTCCTCACCACTCCTTTCAATCCCTTGTTCTTGGCAGAGAGAGAGGTGGATAGAAGGACGGAGGGTTGAAGGAGTGGTTTCCCTATGGGCATGTGTAAGCGCCAGTCCGAACCGAGAGAAAGTCAATAGAAAATCCTCCAATAGTAATGCTCTGGTTTACATGCTTTCCTTCCCTGTGGACTCCTGATGTGGAGTGGTGTTTGAGAGTGTAATATCTCTCTCTCTGACACACATACGCACGCACGTGCAGCACCACACACACACACTAGCCGGCTCCTCTCCCTGCTTAACTCTGCCATTGTAGGCCCTTATCACGCAGGCAGCCACTTGGGACCCAGCCATCCAACAATCATCCTCACATTACTGCTATGAGTAGCTAATTTGACTTTTTCAGGTGGCAGCGCCGTACTTGACCCCCATGTAATTAGTTACCACCGACTCCCTGAGCCCGCCAATTAACCACTGACATTTAGGGTTGCACACTTTCGAAACGTTCCGTGGGAATTAACGGGAATATATGGGAATTAACAGAAATATATGCAAATTAATATTAACACCGTTTGAAGGTAGATGTTTTTTGCATTGCATATATTTACCATATCATATGGAGAGAGAAACATAAACATATAACTTTTTACCTAGACATAATTGCAAATTATTAAATCCTTCCCATATACATTTTTTAAAGTATTTAGTTACGAATTGAACTTGAATCAAATGAGTTGACTCTTCACATGGGATGACTTCACTGAACAACAAAAGAAAGTAAATATTGAATGATCCTCAATGATCCATCACATCTCCCAAAAACGTTTTAAAAGTACATCTGTAAAATGATAGTCTAGAAACTAAAGGGGAACGAGGCTCAGATCCACAAAGTCCCTTCCACCAGGTGGCTGATGAGATGTTGGCACGACTGCCATATCAAACATGATGACAACACCACCCCAACAGGTGTTGCTGAGCAGCTTCAATGTGGTGCTCTTATTCTTCTCACTTTGCTTGGTGAGGTAGATTGCTGCTATAACTTGATGACCCTTCACATACCTAACCATTTGCTTGGCTCTCTCCATTGTTTTCAGTGCCATGGTGTCCTTAAGGAGCAGAGTCAATGCATGAGCAGCACAGCCAATAGGTGTGATGTGAGCGTAGGACTCCTCCACTTTAGACCAAGCAGCCTTCATGTTCACAGCATTGTCTGTCACCAGTGCAAATACCTTCTAAGGTCCAAGGACATTGATGACAGCCTTCAGCTCATATGCATTGTAGAGACCGGCGTGTCTGTTGTCCCTTGTGTCTGTGCTCTTGTAGAATACTGGTTGAGGGGTGGAGATGATGTAGTTAATTATTCTTTGCCCACGAACATTCGCCACCCATCAGAGATGATTGCAATACAGTCTGCTTTCTCTATGATTTGCTTGACCTTAACTTGAACTCTGCTGAACTCTGCGTCTAGCAAATGAGTAGATAAAGCATGTCTGGTTGGAGGGGTGTATGCTGGGTGAAGAACATTCAGAAATCTCTTCCAATACACATTGCCGGTGAGCATCAGAGGTCAGCCAGTTGCATATACAGCTCAAGCAAGACATTCATCAGCATTTCTCTGACTACGTTCCTCCATTATGTCAAAAAAGCTTCTGATTCCAGGAGCACCATGAGCTGTTGCTATTGATAAAGTGTCTGATTCAACCTTTGTATGCTATTTATGTCAGTTGTCTTATAGGGAGATAAATCTACAGGGATGCAAACTAGTGAGGGCCCAAAAAGGTGCCACTTTTTTTTTGTTGCACTGAAACATGCAAAAACATCCCTGCTAGTGGGAAATGCAGGTTATAACTAATTATACAACAAAGAATATGATCTACACAGGTATTCGCAAACTGGCATTCCCAAAGGGGTACACACAATGCCGTTGGGGGTACTCCAAATACTAAGTAGTAAGACATGTATAAAAGCAACAGGTACCATTAATAAGAAGGGGCTAGAAGCTACAGAGTGGCTAGGACAGGCAAGCCCCATACTATTGTGGAGGACTTAATTCTTCCTGCTGCCACGGATATGGCTGGTACAATGCTGGGGGGAAAGGCCCAAAAAACTACACAGACAATACCTTCATTAAACACCACTGCTTCAACGACATATCAGTGACATGGCAGGAGATGTTTTGAAACAATTACTACTTCACATACAAGCCAGGGAGCTCTATGCGTTACAGCTGGTTGAGTCAACAGACGTGGCGGGCCTGGCACAGCTCCTGGTATATGTCTGTTTCATTTATGGGGGGGTCAAGTAAGGAAGACATCCTCTTCTGCAAACCACTGGAAACCAGGACAACAGGAGAATATATTTTTAAAGTACAGGGCAGCTTTGTGACATCAAATGGACTTTGGTGGTCAAGATGTGTTGGTATCTGCACTGATGGCGCAAAAGCCTTGACAGGGAGACACAGTGGAGTGGTAACGCGTGTGCAAGCTGTTTTTCCCAACGCCACTTGGGTACACTGCAGCATCCACTGAGAGGCTCTTGCTGCCAAGGGAATGCCTGACAGCTTGAAAGACATTTTGGACACTACAGTGAAAATGGTTAACTTTGTTAAAGCAAGGCCCCTGAACTCTCGTGGATTTTGTGTACTTTGCAATGTTATGGGTAGCGACCATGTAACGCTTTTACAACATACAGGAGTGCGCTGGTTATCAAGGGGCAAAGTATTGACACGTTTTTTAAATTTGAAAGACAAGCTTAAAGTTTTCTTTACTGACATTATTTTCACTTGTCTGACTGCTTACATGATGACGAGTTTTTCACACGACTGGCCTATCTGGGTGATGTTTTTTCACCTGAGTGATGTGAACCTAGGATTACAGGGGCTCTCTGCAACTATATTCAATGTGCGGGACAAAACTGAGGCTATGATTAAGAAGTTTGAGCTCTTCTCTGTCTCCATTAACAAGGACAACACACAGGTATTTCCATCATTGTATGATTTTTTTGTGTGCAAATGAACTCAAGCTTACAGACAATGTCAAATGTGATAAAGCGAAGCACCTGAGTGAGTTGGGTGCGCAATCAAGCAGGTACTTCCCCTAAACGGATGACAAACAACTGGATTCGTTATCCCTTTCATGCCCTGCCTCCAGTCCACTTACCGATATCTGAACAAGACAGCCTCATCAAAATTGCAACAAGAGGTTCTGTGAAAATGTTATTTAATCAGAAGCTACTGGCAGATTTCTGGATTAGGCTGCGCTCAGAGTATCCTGCCTTGGCAAATCGCACTGTTAAGACGCCCTTTGCAACCACGTACCTATGTGAGAGTGGATTCTCGGCCCTCACTAGCATGAAAACTAAATACAGGCACAGACTGTGAGTGGGAAATTATTTAAGACTGAGACTCTCTCTAATACAACCCAATATTGCAGCATCATGTGCATCCTTTCAAGCACACCCTTCTCATTAACCTGTGGTCAGTTATTCACAATTGTCGATGAAAAAATAAGGTTTGATATGTAAGATGGCTAAAAATGATAGATTATCTGTGCCTTGGTCCCATAAGAGCTCTTTGTCACTTCCCACGGGTTGTGACAAAAACGCACACTCATTCTTACTTTTAATAAATGTATTGTATAGTGTTTGTGTGGCAGGCTTACAATGATGGCAAAAAAACAACATTTGAGAGTGCGCTGTCCCCGGTGCTGGAAGGGGTACGCAGCTGGAGGTTGAATGTTTGACGGGGTACGGGACTATAAAAAGTTTGGGAACCACTGATCTACATGATCAGTCTCTGTGTGTAAAATAAAAAGTGGTTAATGTGAACTTAACTTACAGCTAAAAAATGTAAAGAAATAAATTCAATGTTATTTGTTGCCTAGACATTACTGCAAATGACACTCAAGTCTTGAGAAAAAAAACAGTTTGCCATAACCACCTTTATAATAGAATGCTTGTGACCACACACATCTAAATATTGCTCTTGGGGAAAAAACATCTTAAAGTACAAATAGAATGAAACAAACAACAATTATATTTTTGCTCTATTATAGTGGCCACTATAGTAGACATCAATTAAGTGCACAAGGCTACATGTGTGCAAAAATAACGTTACATGAGTAAAACATGTAATAGCACCCGCTCACTCACACACAAGTGTCACTGTCAAGTTCAACAGAACAAGCTATATCTTTACATTTACATTACATTTAAGTCATTTAGCAGACGCTCTTATCCAGAGCGACTTACAAATTGGTGCATTCACCCTATGACATCCAGTGGAACAGTCACTTTACAATAGTGCATCTAAAACTTAAGGGGGGGGTGAGAGGGATTACTTATCCTATCCTAGGTATTCCTTAAAGAGGTGGGGTTTCAGGTGTCTCCGGAAGGTGGTGATTGACTCCGCTGTCCTGGCGTCGTGAGGGAGTTTGTTCCACCATTGGGGGGCCAGGGCAGCGAACAGTTTTGACTGGGCTGAGCGGGAGCTGTACTTCCTCAGTGGTAGGGAGGCGAGCAGGCCAGAGGTGGATGAACGCAGTGCCCTTGTTTGGGTGTAGGGCCTGATCAGAGCCTGGAGGTACTGAGGTGCCGTTCTTTGGGCTACACAGCACATTATTAGCTTGTACACTTTCTGCCTTTGTACGCATAATTGATCTCTTTCAGGCAGAGAGTATACCTGGCCTACCCTCTTTTTATCCACTGTATTGAAAAAGTGAGAAAGAGGGAGAGTGTGTGGTGTTCCTTTCAACTCTATAGTGGCATCCAGCATAAGCCAGGCCCAGCTCCAGCTACACTTGATCCCTGAATCCACAAGCAATGCCTCATTTTCACCTAATTGTCTCATTCTGAAAATTAACCACAGACTGTGGAAGGAAAACAACAGTTCACAGATAGTAGTTAGTTTGTTAGCTAGTTTCTCACAGATTGCCGGGGTCCAGTAAGCAACTAACACTTTATAACTTGAGGAACGGCAAGGAGTCCTATACGCTACCAGTTGATACTATAGTGAATTGGTTAGGATTACTAATGTTAGCTCATCTGATGTTGTAGCATTAGCTAGCCATCGTTTAGCAGTCTGACTTTATTAGCCAGCTAATTTTCACACCATAAACTCAATTATTTGATCAGTTAAGTTGGCTAATGTTGCCCAACATTTCTCTGGCTAGCTAACAGAGAATTCAATCCAGCTAGCGAGACACTTAACAATTCCAAACAATACTTGTTCCTCCACACTTTCTCCCCTCACCTCAAACTTTCATTCAGGGGATGTACTGCTTATCGTTCAGGGGATGTGCTGCTGTAACTGGCAAACTGCCTTTCCACTCTCCGCTGTCTTTCCAGAGCGCACGCTGATGCTGTAACTAGCAAATTGGTTGTCTATTCTCTCTTCAGTCGCATGATGCATTCTGTTGTTATGTGAACAATTGGCTAAGCCATGGATACAGCCAGGATTGCTCCAAACGCACATCCCTCATTCGCTTATAGCCAGTAGTATGTCCCCTCTCCCAAACTTTTCTCATTGGATCTACACGAATCACGTCGGTCACCTAGTTTGGATTCAAAATGCAGAATTTCGCCAAAAGGTGACTAGTTTGCATCCCGGAATCTAGAAAAAAAATACCTGAACAGGGCATCTCTACCTTGCACAAATACAGCATTGTCTGTCACACTCACTTGCTCAGCAAACTGCAGACTGGAACGATGTTGCAAATTCGCTAGGAAGAGCGCAAGCTCAAACCAGACAGACACATTTCTCAAATTGATGTATTAAACGATTGGCGGTCGATTTTTTAACATTTTCACGGCCATTATGTGGTTGTTGTTCCCTTGGGTTAGCGCTGGAGGGCACCCTTGCCTTGTTACCCTAATTATTACTTATTGGTTTCACCTGGTTTTGATTACTTTCTTAGTTCACCTGGTTGCCTTGCTAATTAAGTTCCTCTGTTGCTTGTATCTGTGCTTAGTTCTTATTTTTAGTGCACTCTTGTGCTGTTGCCTTGTTTTTGTCAAGACTTTAAGTAAAGAGGTGAATTTACCTTTACCTCTGCTTGCTGTGTTTCTCTGTGACTTGGTTCAAGTTTGTACAAAGATCACCGCAACACATTGGTTTTCCATAATTGTCAGTATAGGATTAGAAAATGACCAGTCCCCTTACCTACCCCTCTTAAAAACAGCACTATTTAGGCCTCTCACATCATGCTAAAATCTGATGGCTACAGTTGGCAACTATTTGGTTGTAACCCCTAAGCTTTTTTCAAGCTTACCCTATCAGGTATGCTTTCCATCTTCAATCTCAGAGGCCTCGCTATATTTCCCATCTAGAGTTTACAAAATCCTTGAGAGTTCATGGACAAGAGGGGGGAAATAAAGGAATAGGCCTATCCACTTGAGTGGATATAAAATATATTAAACTAGGCGGCAAAGATGGGGTGAGCAGGTGGTCTAAGCTGGTTGCCGTGGCTACATCACAAATAGAACCCTATTCCTGATTAGGGATGTGACAAATACAAAAAATATATATTAGCGTTTAAAAACAGCCATTTTATTTTCACTGTTTATTTAAAAGATACATGAATCCACAATGCAGATATGGTTCTGCATATGACAGCTAGGGAGCAATGCAGTTCCATCTACCAAAGTCATGGCTATCAGACAGAGCTCACCTTACTGCTCTCCCCCAACCCCAGAAGTTGGGGCGGCCGGTAGCCTAATGGTTAGAGCGTTGGGCCATTAACCGAAAGGTTGCTGGATCGAATCCCTGAGCTGACAAGGTAAAACATCTGTTGTTCTGCCCCTGAACACGGCAGTTGTTCCCCGGTAAGCTGTCAATGTAAATAAGAATTTGTTCAATTTAAATAAATGAAAAACCATTGACATCAACACTGTGATTTTCAAAACTCCGCCCCTTCTTTCTTGTGAAGAGCTGCTGCCAGCGATGGTTTGGATCTCAGCATTTCTCCCTTTCAAATGGTGAAGCATTACACTTGTACCGCCACTGTAGCTCAATTCCAGCTCACAAAGTTTGCACCTTTTCATTTAAACTTCTCAAAGTATTGCCTTACAGGACTTCGCTGCTGTCGCCTCCCTGCCTCAGTCTTTGCCATTGTTGCAACTGTTAATGCGGAGCACTTTATATCTGTGGCTAGGGTTGCAAAATTTGGGGAACATTCAATAAATTCCCTGGTTTTCCCAAAATCCCAGTTGACGACTTCTAGAAATCAGGAGAGATAATAAGCAGAGAATCCAGAATCCGCCAACCAAGATTTCTGGAAATTAGTGCACTATGGAGTAGGGTGCCTTTACGTCACAGGTCAGAGTGGAGTCCCAAGCACCCATGTCATCTAAAGTACAGACACCGATTCCTTAATAGTGTACTCTAAAAGTGTAAAAAACCTTTTATAAAATCCCATAACCATACACATCTAGATTAGCCTGTACATTAATTCATTCAACACAAATGTAGAGATATTACAGCACCAATTATGTTGAGATTTGTTAAGGATTAGTCAATCCTGTAAATTCCCATCAGAAATGGATAATAGTCTCTGTGACCGTGAGATGTAACACTTTACTGTCATCATCACAGGTTTTATTAGACATACTGAAACGACAAGACTGAAATTACTGCTGCAATGACTGGTTAAAATTGTGCAGTAGCACATGTATTAAATATGACAAGGAAATATTATGCAGGAAAACAAAAATGAAAGCCTCTAAAACCAGCCACTCCTGATAAACAATCAGGCAGAAGAAAACGTCAACTACTGTTATGTCTTTAGACTCTTTATCAGACAGAATAAACACAGATGCTGTCCTTAGGGAACTGCTTCGACTGCTTTGTCAATTTCTCTAAAAGCCTTTATATTCCAGCAGTAGCGATCTGCTAATAAGGTCTCCCTCCGTTACCCTCTCAGGCTAACCAACCAGACCGCCCTCAATAACACACATGCAGCATATGGTTCGACATGAGCAGTGACGAGCCTGCTGCTTTTATGAGTGGGGGACATCCCTCTTTCTGCCTATCCCTCCTCCACGTCAGATCATGACTCAATAATCCTCACAAATCTTCTCTCACTCTCTCTATTATCCTAGTGGTTTACGTCGGCCAATTAGCCATCTGCCACCCTGGTGGCGCGGTGCAGTATAGACTGAGCCTGGTGCTTCTGGCTGGCTGGCTGGCTGGCCGCCCGAGGGGAGAGGGGACGGGGAGAGAGGGTTCAGTATACACCCATTGTTCCGGGTGACAGTGGGGGCATCGGAGACCCCCCCCAGGCCAGTCAGTCAGTGTGGTACCACTACCAGGAGGAGGGGGTTGCCCGGCGATGCAGTATCCAGGCCAGGGCTAGTCACGGTGGGGTGGAACCTGCCTGTCTGTCGGTCTGCCTCTCAGACTGCAGGGACACCATGACTCCATTCAGTTAGCGGTGTTTCATTCCCTTTCACAGATTCTCTTTCATGTGCCAAGATCACAACACCCTGGCCTGCATTGTTTATGTTTGGTCAGAGCAGATGTGCCGTTTTGTAAGTAGGTCTATACGGTCTCAATTGTCAATGCATGACCTGGCAAAATAGGCACTGCACTGAGGTAGACTACACATTAAATTACCATTGTAACAATCATGTAATAATGATCTGTTACTTTTAATTGTATGGGCCTATTACCAAGGGGGAAATGAAGTGAAAACATAACAAAGCAAAGCGAGCCGTGTGAATTAACGTAAATATTTGTCCTGACACTGGGGAGCCAATTACACCGAGGTGTTTTTATGTGATGTTTTACGTGCATGTGATGCGCCACGCATGAATCAGGTGACTAAATGCATGGAGTGCCTCATCTGCAGTGCCATGACATTACCCAACAAAGTGGAGCTATCCAAATCAAATCAAATGTTATTGATCACATACACATATTTAGCAGATGTTATTGCAGGTGTAGCAAAATGCTTGTGTTCCTAGCTCCGACAGTGCAGTAGTATCTAACAATTCACAACAATACAAACAAATCTAAAAGTAAAATAATGGAATTAAGTATAAGTATTAGATTGAGCAATGAGACTGGCATTGACTAAAATACAGTAGAATAAAATATAGTATATACATATGAGATGAGTAAAGCAGTACGTAAACATTATTAAAAGTGACTAGTGTTCCATTACTAAGGTGGCCAGTGATTCCAAGTCTATGTATACAGGACAGCAGCCTCTAAGGTGCAGGGCGGCATAACGGTCAACCTTAGCTTTTAAATTAAGTGAAAAAGCATCGCCCTCACCAAACTCAGCTCAGATAATAAGCATCAGAACGTAAGCCTAACCGTCCAGTCCAGGCAGCCTTTATGTCATTGAGAGCATCCCAAATGGCAGCCTATTCCCTACATAGGTAGTGCAATATATAGGGAATCGGGTGCCATTTGGGACGCAAGCACTGGCTCCCTGAGGGAGCAGGTCCTATATCACATGGTGAAGTGGAAAATGAAAAAGGTCCTGGGGGCACCAGGGTCAACCAGCTGCCCTAGCAGATTTGAGCAAGCTGTGTGACTACACACACACACACACACACACTACACCCCACTCTCATATTTAGCACCAACACACTGGCCAGGGCTTTTAACAATGAATAGAGCTAACCCTCTACAGCGCCCAATAGCCACTAAGGAACTGAGTAAATATAATTTGGGTTTTATAACACAAATACAAAATGTAGGTCTAGTTGTGTTATCAATTAATTTGGTTAATAAGCCTACTTCATATTCACAATGTCGGGAAGGTCCAATCAGCTAAAGTAGCCCCTTTCAACCCAGCTGCTCTGGGGGGTTTTTCTCAGCTTGACTTATTTCTGGCAGACTGAAATGCTAAAGCAAATCAAATACTAATCCACGAGTTTGCCTCTGTCAATCTTCAGAAATTATTATCCGGACTGATGATGGCCCTCGCTCTGCTAGGGAACTACTTAAAAGCCAAGAGCAGCAGACAAAATTACCCAGCAAAGTGATTGCCATGGCTACCAATTACATATAATCAAAAAGGCAGACGGAGGGAGAAATACAGTTCTACACAGCCCTCTGATTACTTTGTGAGCCTGAAGAGGAAAAGACCTATGTCATGTACACAAGAAAATGCTTCGACTCGGAATCCACTTTACAAAGAGGGGTGAATTAAAGTTCGCATTCGAGGTTAATCTACCTCTAAGCTCCGAATAAGCAGGCCTGGAGTCTCCTGTGAGGCCCGGGACATAAACCCACTTCAAGTGCTCTTTCAGCCGGCCGTTGTGAATGGATTACTACTCATTCAGCCACATAATGTCTTTCTCTCGCACGGTAAACACCCACTCCTGGTTGGTGTTGTGGTTGAGTGGGACCGGGCAAGGGGCCTTTCATGGTTTATGGTCTCTCCCCCTGCCTGCCTGCCTGCCCCCAGGGTAGGGCCTGCCATGTTGTATCAATACAACTATCAATGATAGATCGTAGATGGAGAAACAGGAGCAGATGTTCTCTTTTGGTCTCCACTGTACCACCACAGCAAAGTCATATTCCTCGCCAGTGGCTTTTACAGATCTCGCCATCTGGGAGTCATTTCAAATCCATCTTAATGTAGAAGAAGAAAAAGCCAGCGCTGCTGTAGTGTGGTTCTGCAGACCTTGACACCAAAGGCAGAATGTATCTGGGCCCGGGGTGCCACTTTTCCCCCAGCTTGTGTTTTGTCCCACTTCCTGGTTCTTATCTGCTCTCCACCTACAGTGGAGGATGCCTGATAGATTATGCTCCAGTTACAATGAGGATGCTTTGCATAAAAACAGTAAGAGCCTTTCCAGTATGACCTCCCTCTGAGGAAAGAGGAAGGCAGCTCCTACTCTCATTCTAACTGACTTACAAAAACGGAGGGAACACAGTCAGACAGCCACAACTAAAAGAATATGGCACCCTATTCCCTTTATAGTGCATTACTTCACCCTATTCCACTACCTTTGACCAGTGTATTCCCTATAGTGCACTACATTTGACCAAAGCCAAGGCCCTGGAAAAACTTTGTGCATTATTTAGGGAATAGGGAACCATTTGGGATGTAGACCTACTCTCTTGCCCGGCCTTAATGAACGCTTATCCCTCTAATTAAGCTGTAAATGGAGATACATATCTACTTCGTAGTGGGTGCGTGGCGGCAGAGCTGGGTGTGATTCCCATGCACTAGACTAGAGTGAGATGGAGTGGCAGGGTGTGTCCCCCCTTCTCCAGTAGAGCAGGCAGAATGTGTGCGACACACACACACGGCAGACTGCTCAGGGATATACACTTTGTGTAGAGGCGCTAAACATGAGCAGTGTCAGACGGCTAGGGTTGTCCCTGAGAAACTGCCTTTCCACTGTGATGGGAGTCCCCCACTGACGGATACAGGCACCCATTAAGCAGTCTAGGGTGTGTATACTCTACTTTATGAATGGCATAATATCATCTTCACTTCCCCTGATGCCAAGTGTTTACTAACACATACTGTATCTCTCTCTCTTTGTGTGTGTGTGTGTGTGTGTGTGTGTGTGTGTGTGTGTGTGTGTGTGTGTGTGTGTGTGTGTGTGTGTGTGTGTGTGTGTGTGTGTGTGTGTGTGTGTGTGTGTGTGTGTGTGTGTGTGTGTGTGTGTGTGTCATTCGTTCACGGTCCTGCAATAAGAGTGTAAGGGGGTAAATATCCAACAAAAGCAAGTGTCCTTTATACACTTTCCACCCCCAATACAGCCTAATTGAACATTCATATACAACATATGACATAATTTTACAGATTTCCTCAATTCAATGCATACAGAGTGTAAATGAATACCAATGACTGTGAAAACCACACTCTTTGGACTGGTAACTAAGCCGAGGAACTCACAGAAACCAAGTGTGGCTATGAATGAGATGGATTTGCCATAGGTTCAACACAATAGCCTACCCCAAACAACACTGGATGTCTCAAAACGTTTCACTTCAGAGGGAAATGGTTTCAAATACTGTACTTTCATCCTACCGGTTTTGAAAAACGCATCCGTATCGGAATCATTTGGACCCTCCTCGGCTCCTTCAGCTGAATTCATGTTTTCTCCTTGAGGATGTCAGAGACAATGTAGCGCAAAATATATCCAGTGATTACTATAACCAAATCAGTGCACGAGCTTCTTCATGTTCTTGAGTTCTTTGTCACAGCTGTTCGCTTTCCAGTCGTAGGTTCCCGTCCTTGTTACAAGCTCCAAGGAGCAGGGCTGTATTTTGCGCTCTATTGTTTAAAACTCTACCTCCTCCTCTCGCAGCCCCGGCGCCACAAAAGGAAGCCAAGGCGCGTGTGACACAATTGAAGATACCGTAAGATTGAAAAATGGGTTGTTCTACTGGCAAAACAACGGATGTATTATAAACGCCACACGTCTTGAGTATAATACAGCGGAGCAGATGTAGCCTACAAAGACAAGGCATCAGCATGTGGTTGCATTAGAACGGTTTCTTGGCAGTTAATTCTAGTGATGTCACGAAATCTGCATAATGGTACTGGTCTGGCTATATCAAAAAAAGCATCAACATGATTTTACATCTGTACGTTTTCAGGAAAAAAAACGCATAATAGCAGGCTAATATTCCAACAAATTAATTGTATTCTTATTGATTGTAAAATCCACTAATCGCGCAGATACAAGCAGTATCATCAGGGGTGTATTCCTAACAATAGCTCAGAATCGGACCCCTCCGCACCCTCCTCCGCCCCTAAACACACGCCCCCTAAACAAACCCCTTTCCCTAAAACAGGTAATTGCTGGTGAGTAAAGTGCTCGCTGTAGAGAAAGTTTACACAAGATGCCATGTAATTAAATGTATCTACTTTCTACAAACCTATGTTTTTTTAGCGGGGACAATCACAAAATTAAAAATCACCCTGCTAAGGATGACTAGAAAAAAACGATTTGTTAATCGATTGGACAACCCCTCTCGCTCCCTTCATCCCATGAGTTAACAAGACCACGTCCTGCTATTCAAATGCACCATTATTGGGTCCCGCTGATGCCCTCTATCGAGATATATGTCATAATAGGCCTAATTAGGAGGAAATTCGATATGGGAGTACATGGGAACAATCCCAAAAGTAATTCTATGACATTTAGTAGCCTGATTCTTGTCAGCAGTTTCCGGTGGATTTGAATTAAGTATTTGTGTAGCTTTCCCCAAACATGAAAGAAGATTAAAGTTAAGGTTCGCTGTTGATATTTCATTAGGCTTATTAAAATCATAAATGGATCGCATTCAATGTGGCACTGTGATCACGCTGTTGTCTGTCAGCTCGATAGAAAGCTAAACATTACCCTCTAGTGGTAGCCTGGTGTTTTCTGTTGACCACCAACAACGTGAGACAGCGCAATTAAACCTAAACGTCACAAGAACGTCACGCTAGCGGCGTTACTTGGCTACCTACCTGGCAGGTATTCGTTTAAAAATAAACATATTAAACAGAAACGGAGAGGAGTAGGCTATACTAGATGTGTTTTCTTTCTTGGGATAGAGCTAAAGGAGTTTAAGTAAGTTTTTTTTCAATCTTATTTATTATTTATGTTGGAATTCATACCTATGTTAAAAAAAACATGCCTGTGCTCACTGGCAGAAAAACATGTTGGATTGTTACCACTAAAAGCTAATGGTTAGTCCTAAACAAAACATAAAAAATAAAAAAATTAAATGGGGCTTAATGTTACATTTTCTATCAAGGCAAACTTGAAAAACAGTGGGATGAACTTCTTGATTAAATAAAATAACCACTTGATTTACTTGGCATTTCGATAGAAAAATGTAAAAACAGCATGACAAACCAATTCATTCGGGCATCAGGATTTTTTGAATGGTGACATGGGGGCTCGAAAAATCACTATTAGGGTGCAACAAATAACAATCAAAAACATGTAACATAATTAAATTAAATAACAGCCTAATGAAATGTTATAGGGGTGTGAACATAAATTATAAGAATAATGAAAAGAAAAACGGAAAAAGTTAGCTATATAGCAAGTAGATTAAAAAACATTGATAAAATGCCTCTCTCTCTCTCTCTCTCTCTCTCTCTCTCTCCTCTCTCCTCTCTCTCAGAACACCTTTAGGACCCTTTGTGTTCCCAGACATGTCTAGGCCTAATTCAAGTGGAAGTGGATGCAGTCACACTGGAATGAGTGTTCATATTCCACAAGAGTTGCCAGACTTTTTGCTGCAGTTCACCAAAGATGCCATCAGAGCTCAGCCAGAGGATATTATTGAGTATTCCACTGCGTGAGTTCAAAAAACACTTGAAGGAGCAGATGCTTCTTTGTATTCCAGCATTTTACTGTATGCACCATATTTTATTGTAAACACACAGTGAGGAGGTTTCAAAGCCCATACTATTTCGTTTGTGTAGGTACTTCACAGCAATGGTGAAAGGACAGCCTTTTTCAGTAAAGCCAAATCCTGAAACCAAACTGGAACTGACAAATGAGATATTGGGAATTCTACATTCCCAGGTATAATATCTCAGGTCTTTTCTTGATGTATGATTTGAGTACACTTGCAGTTAACAAATTGTCATGATGCCGAATCAAGCAACACAGGTTAGGCCAACTAACCTGGAGTCCTTTTAAAATCTATCTCCCAGTTATCTGAAAGGGAGACCGTTAGAAAGTTGGAGATTGGGCTCATATGGAAAAGTTTGAATATGCCAGAGAATACCTTGAACCACATCCTTTCAATGGGAAAGTTTGGTGAAGAAATTGAATGGAATAAATTCCTTGCTTCATGCTGCAGTTATCTTGGAAAGGTAAATCATATTTACTAAATATAAATACATTCAATGTGTAATTATTTTTATGTAATTTCATTGTAGAATGTGCATCTCTCACATTACCAATGAAGTATGTCTCCCTTGAAAAAGAGGACTTCTGAGTTCAATGGGACTTCCTAGTTAAATAAAGGTTAAATTTAAAAAGTACACTATATTCAAAAGAAAGTCAACCTATTAGTCCATCTCCTGACAGAATGTCAAAGATGCCTTGACTCAGGCCTGCTACATAATGAACTGCGATTCCAACTGTAAGCCTCCAGATGCATGTGTGTCCTTTGAAACCTTCCGGTTTCTCTACACCTACCTGGCAGTTGGGAGTGAGAACATCTCACAGTCGCAGATTGACAGAGTTCTCAGCTATCTGCAAAAGAGAGCGTGAGTACAAAGCATTCATGACACCTCGATAGATAGGGTTTGAAGATGATAAATTATTCCTTTATTTTCTCTGTATCCTGTTTTGTTTCTCACAGGATCTCGAACAACGGTGTGGTAAAAGTATCAGACTTCATCAACAATCGCAAATTGCGTCTGGATCCAACTAACTGATTCATCTTTACAGGCTGTCAATCAGGTCCCATTGTAGTGGAAATAAATATGATTATATTTAACTTAGACTCGAAGTAGTATTTTTTTCTGCTTTACATTGACTGCTAAAACATTTGATCTTACAAGTTTTCTTTTATATCGCTTTGGTACTATTTTCACAAGTATGTGGTAAATCTTCACAACTCTTAGTACAAAACTGGTCTCACTTGTAACACAGCCAGTCTTTCAGTCAAAACCTGTCATTGTGCATTCACTTAGATTGTAAACATCTCTCACCACACAACCATTGATTTTGAAATTTAATGATAACATTGGTTTAATGATCAATCCACAATATAATGATATATTGTCAATTTAGTCGTTTTAACTGTCAGTTAATCCAATAGTAAATAATGCAAGATACGCGTTTCAGAACACTTAGACATGCTGAAAGGAATATTCTACATAATATCTATCCAATTTTGTAATCAAAGGTGTGATCAAATGAAGTCATCCTCTAAAATAATTCATGCAAACAAAAATGTTTCTCATATAACTGCAACATAGGTGCACTGTGTGTAATCAAATGTAACAAAAAATCAGATTAATGAAAATAACACAATGTTTTGCACGCACTCATTTGCATCAAGCCTGTCTTGAGCATTTGGCCATAAATTCTCATCCATATCACAGTGAATGTCCTCATTGTTCATGCACCGCAGGAAAAACCTTTTGGCATAGCGAATCCAAGCTTGACATTGGCCTCATCCATGGCCAGAAAGATGGTGGCATGCTCATGGGATGGTGATCGTACATGTTCCACCTTCATGCTGGAAAAATAATTCCTCAATATGGTTGAGAAAATGAGAGTACTGGGCAGGTATAGGGCCACAAATCAGGGATGGACCCGAAACCATGCCTTTATGGTGGATCCTGACATTGACAATGACATAGGTGACCCCTTGA